>NC_035443.2:156823686-157041743 GCF_002127325.2 Helianthus annuus
TACCATCCTCTTGGCCATTCATGAGATGGGGGATGGATATAGTTGGCAAGCTCCCTAAAGCACCTGGTGGAAAAGTATTTATGCTTGCCATGACTGACTATTTTTCCAAGTGGATAGAAGCTGAAGCCTTTGCTCAAGTCAGAGAAAAAGAAGTTATATCCTTTATCAAAAGAAATATTATAACTAGATTTGGCATTCCCTCTGAAATTGTATGTGATAATGGTTCCCAATTCATTGGAAGCAGAACCACTAACTTTTGTGACAGTTGGGGAATCAAGATGATCACATCAACACCAGTTCACCCACAAGCCAATGGTCAAGCAGAATCATCCAACAAAATCATCATCAACAGTCTGAAGAAGAAGCTAGGATCCAAGAAAGGGAAATGGGCAGAAGAGTTACCTTATGTGCTATGGGCTGATAGGACAACTCCCAAGAATGCCACCGGTCAAACACCCTTCTCTTTAGTATTTGGGGCAGAAGCAGTGATCCCAACAGAGATGGTGATCCCAACTGCTAGAACAAGTGCTCGTGATCCTGAAGAAAATGCTACAATCCTAGCTCAGGATTTGGATACTATTGAGGAAATCAGGGATCTAGCTAGAATAAGGATGGCAAGCTACCAACAAAGAATGGCTGGTATCTACAACAAAAATGTCAGGATAAGGAAGTTCCAAGTCGGAGATATGGTGTTGAGAAAAGCATTTCAAAATACTATCAATCCTGCTGACGGGAAGCTAGCACCGAAATGGGAAGGTCCCTACTTGATTGAAGCTGAAGCAGGAAAGGGGGCATACAGGTTGCTAACCATGGAAGGAAACTTGCTACCAAGAGCCTGGAATGCTGTTCACTTAAAGAAATATTTCATGTGAACATGATCCTTCCTGCATGTGATCCTTACATTGAAGTATCCTTGAAGGATCCTGGAGATATCGGTGATCCTTACTCTGGTAATATGCTTATCCTAAAACTATTGCATTTTCTTACTTTTTTCCTAAGGATAAGGATCACGTATCCTTCATCCTCTACTCACAAACCATTTGAGTTATGATAGTTCAGGTATCTTCAGCAAATCGTCAAAGACCCCCAAGAGCACCACAGATCCTTGGGTCCAACCCCAGTTATCCTTGGGATTATCCCCAGTTTTCGCCAGCAGCGCACGATGATCCTGGTATAGTTCACGTCTTTGGGACCAGTACCCACTTTCGGGGCTGACAACCTCATTGTACTGGCTATATTTAGGATCCTACGTATAATGGTGGACGCACCATACATCCGTTCCTAAGGTTTCTAACGTTTTCACGTTAGCTAAGGTTTTGACATTTTCATGTCACTAAGTCCGGATAGTTGCCAGAAAGGGCCATACTCCAGTTTACATACGATCCTTTGGGCTTGTCCCCAGTTATCCTTTGGGCTTGTCCCCAGTTATCCTTTGGGCTTGTCCCCAGTTATCCTTTGGGCTTGTCCCCAGTTATCCTATGGGCTTGTCCCCAGTGATCCTCCGGGATCATCCTCGGTTATACTTTGGGCATGTCCCCAATCACTAATTTATCTTTTACATTGGCTTAGTCCCAAGTTATATCTCACTTTTCAGGTTTTGGAAGTCTAAACATATAAGGGTCCTTAGTCCTTATTAATTATCAAAGTCTTATCTATGATTGTCTTGATTGAAGGTTAGGATCCTAACGTGGATCCTCAGGTATGATCCTTGACTATTTTTAATTTCATTATTCATTATCCTAACCAACCCTTATACTTTGACAACCAGACCTATGATCCTTGAACTAAAATACTTTGAATAATTTCAAATATCAGGATATTTGATCTAGGATCATATCCTAAATTTATTAAATATATTTTCAACTCTTGCAAATACATTACAAAGACAACTAAGAAACAATAAGATAAGGATAACAACACGAGATAAGCCACAAAAGTTAAAGTTATATTATTAAACAAAAGGATCATTAACCCTTTCAAGAAAGTTGTCAAAATTGCCAACCCACGTTTCTACCAGCAAAACGTGGCCCGTCCACATGGGTTGGCAAAGGGTGTCCATTGTCTATGCGGTCTTAGCATTTTGCAGGAAATAAAAGCGGCAGGATCACAAAGGCTTCATCCCCCAAACAGAGGATCCCTCCACCTTTTGTAATCCTCCCTATTGTTCAAAGGATCCAGGATCCTTAACCCTAAAACTATTGTTTAGAGATTACAAACCATAATTGTCTCAAACCATCAACAACCACAAAAAACACTACCAAACCTAAAAAATTGGGCTCCGGCCTGGTCAACAATATCCATCATCGCCCAATCATGCAGCCTACTCCTTTGCTGCTCCATCACCACCGGCTGCTCCACCCTGATCCTTGTCAGCATCACCTCCCTCCAGCATTGGGATATCTTCAGCCTCATCGTCGTCCTCCAACTCTGCTAGCCTTGCCTTCCAGCCTTCAATATCCCATGTGCTCTTATCAAAGGAAGGATCCTGAGCCTCCGTGGCCATCTGCAGTTGTATCTTGTACATAGCTATCGCGGCAGAGACTTTAGCGTCCTGAGTAATGTCATGCTTCTCATAATCGAACTTGATCAATGCTTTGACAGCCTCATCCTTAACAGCCCGGATCTTCTTCTCAAGATCAGTGATCTTGAGATCCTTCAGCACACCCATTTGATGAAGGTCGGCAATCCGGCGATCCTGATCTTCAACGTGGCTGACATAAGATTCTATTTCAGTAAGTTTCTGCAAAAACAACAGGATATAACGTCAGACATGGGTGATCCTCAAAAACCATCAGGATAACCAACAGGGGCAGTGATCCTGACCTCGTTGACAGAATCAAGAAATTGCTGACGAAGAAGGGGGAATCCTTGAAGGTCCTCAGAAACTTTCCTCTTCTTCCCTTTACCCCTAATGGGTAATTTGGGGGCTGAAGCAGAAGGACTAGCAACCGAAGTCTTCTTCTTCGAAGACGTGACCTTGGCAAGATCATCAATCCCAAACAAGGAGGCAGATTTGGCAGACTTAGCGGATTTCCCAGCACCTACACAATCAAAACAAGATAAGTCTCCTAACTAATTTAATATTTTACTTTTTGGTAAGGATACTTACTTGACATTGTGACAGACGCGGAAGATACTTCTTGTGAATCTCGGATGGTGACTTGAAAACTTCTGGCCTCAGGGTTTAGCCTTTTAAAAGCTAAAACTCTTTCTCTTGCAGCAGGGGTTAACTTGAGATGAGCAATGGAAATAGCTGCAAAAGAAAAGAGATATTAGTGATCTTCGTCAAATAAGACAGGACTGATAGTGATCCTTCGAGGATCCTCTACCCTACCATGAGTAGCCCACTCCTTGGGCAGATCATTCCCACCAGGGAGGGAATCCCTTCTCACGAAGAAGAAACGACGCTTCCAATTTGTGTCATTTTTGGTAACTTTCAAAACAGGATGATCCTCCCCGGCCTTCCGTTTCAACAAATATCGATGAGAACCAAACGTGGTAAGATCATAAAGTGCGGCCAGCTCTGCCATCCCTAAATCAATCCCCTCCTACTCGATGATCCTCTCGAAGGTATACAAAACCCTCCAGATCATCGGCATAGCTTGGATATAAGATATGCCGGTCAGAGAGAAGAAAGATTGGGTGAAGGCCGGAAAAGGATACGAATATCCTATGATAAATGGAGTTGCAGGAAAGATCACCCAGGTATCTGAAGTAAAATCACTCAAGGCAGTGGATGTGAAGGATTTGAAAACGGCATCCGCCGGAAAGCAATGACGAATCCTATCTACGTGAGCATCACTAAAGCAACACCTCTCCGTAGGAGAATCCTTGATAATCCCCTGGCTTTTTAAAGGACTATCCTTCTTGGAATCCTTGTGTGGAGAATTCCGGAGCAACATGTTTGTGACGGAATAGAAACAGAGACGGAGTAGAAAAAACAGAGCAAAAAGAGAGAAGCAGAGGATACCTGATCAGTCTTCGGTAGCGGTTATAAAGGGAAGATATCTCGAATTTAAATGCAAAATGATCCTAACCCTATCTCCTATTTATAATGATGATTTGCAGGGATTGTCACACCTATGACGTAATGATCACAACGGCTAGTCCATGTGTAACGGCTAGTTATTCGGAATCGCCCGTTAGAGATAAGATCGAAACAAAATATAACTCGTCTATTTACAATTAACTCCTTATATTTTGGGGGCAATTGTTAGGGCTGGATTTTTACTATAAGTGATCCTTATACGTGATCCTAACCAGTGATCCTTGTTTCTTTGGCAGGCAGTGATCCTCAGCCGGACTTCAGGATCAGGATCATGGGACGTTGTGGTGATCCTTATACTAACGGTCACCTTCGCTTACTACAATATTGTTTTGCAGGAACATCTAGCAGGATATGCTCTAAAGACCATGATCCAGGGACGCGTCTTCACAAATATGGCAAGAGCTAAATCAGAGATAGACGTTGCACAGGAAATGGAAACATGGCTTGATTCATGGGCAGCAATTTAGGCTAGATTATCTTTATTTCTAAAGGGGTAATGAGCTGATATCTAGTCATTTTACCTAAAATAGGTCACCCACACATGTATAAGTACCACTCTTCTTCATTCGGAAGAACACACACGACATACGACACAACTCTCAAACACTTAGACACTCAGTGATCCTTGTACTCAGCTCATTATCATCCAAAGTTGTAATCATATTTTTGTTATATTGAAGTTGGTGATCGGTAGTTGCCATCACCCGAGGTTTTTTATG
The DNA here is from genome assembly GCF_002127325.2 of Helianthus annuus. Classification (NCBI taxonomy): domain Eukaryota; kingdom Viridiplantae; phylum Streptophyta; class Magnoliopsida; order Asterales; family Asteraceae; genus Helianthus; species Helianthus annuus. The sequence goes on from NC_035443.2 coordinate 156,828,454, forward strand.
CCGGAGATCATTCGTTGATCAAGGGCTTTTTCCTCGTATAAATCATTGTGTCTTTGCAAAAGTGATCCTTTACTTTCATAGTTAACCAAGCATCATCCCCGTTTTCATAAAGTTTGGTTACATTATCCTTATGTGATTTTTGACCAAAACAGGTATGATTAGGGAGGTCAAGTATCCGAGATGGTTAGCCAATGTGGTTGTAGTTCAAAAGAAAAACGGAAAGTGGAGGGTATGTGTCGATTTTACCGATTTAAATAAGGCATATCCCAAGGATCCTTTCCCATTACCCCACATTGACTCCATGGTGGATGCAACCGCGGGTCATGAACTGTTAACTTTTATGGATGCTTCATTTGGATTTCAGCAAATTCAGATGGAACCATCAGATCAAGAGGATACAGCCTTTATGACTCCAACTGGTATATACTGTTATATTGCTATGCCGTTTGGAATAAGAAATGCAGGTGCAACTTATCAAAGGCTAGTAAATATGATGTTTAAGGATCAGATTGGAAACAATATGGAAGTTTATATAGACGACATGGTGGTTAAATCTAAAAAGCCTAAGGATCACCTTAGAGACTTGGAGGAAGCATTCAATATCCTTGACAAATATAATATGAAACTTAATCCTTCCAAGTGTCACTTTGGTGATAAACCAGGTAAATTCTTAGGATATATGGTGACAAAGAGGGGCATTGAAGCCAGTTCAGAGCAAATTAAAGCTATAGTGAACATCAAGTCCCCTGCCAACGCTAAGGATGTTCAAAGGTTAACAGGCAGGATTGCAGCTTTAAACAGATTCATATCCAAATCCTCAGAGAAATGCAAAGAGTTCTATGATATTTTGAGGAAGAACAAGAAGTTTGATTGGACTGAAAAGCCTGAAAATGCTCTCAAAGCTCTCAAGGATTACCTGTCCTCGGCTCCTGCCTTGATGAAACCAGAAAAAGGAGATGTGTTATCCTTATATCTCGCGGTATCCTCAAAAGCAGTAAGTGCCGTACTTGTTAAGGATCACGAAGGTACACAACAATCCTGTTTACTATGTAAGTAAGAGTTTGCTTGATGCTGAGTTCAGGTATTCTCATTTGGAAAAACTTATTCTTGCTTTAATCATGGCATCCACTAAATTAAGACATTATTTTGAAACTCATGCCATTATTGTTAAAACTAATTTTCCAATTAAGAATGTTCTTAGGAAACCTGAAATGTCAGGAAGGATGGCTAAGTGGGCAGTGAAGCTCAGTGCTTATGATATAAGATATGAGCCTAGAACAGCCATTAAATCCCAAGCCTTAGCTGACTTTGTGGCAGATTTCAGTAGTGACTTGCAAAGGGAAGCCGAGTTAGAAGTCCAACAGCTAGAGGAAACTAAGGATCCTTGGACACTCTACACTGATGGATCATCTAATGTCAAAGGAACAGGGCTTGGAATACTACTAAAATCGCCACAGGGGGATATAATACCCCACTCTATAACTTGTGAGTTTCAAACTACTAACAATGAGGCTGAATATGAAGCCTTGATAGCCGGTTTGCAAATTGCTAAGAATATTAGGATCAGATATCTTAAGGTACATGTAGATTCATTATTAATCACTAATCACTTTAATGGATCCTATGCTGTTAAAGGTGAAAAGCTAACCAAATATTTGGAGATAGTCAAAGAATTGACACTCTCTTTTGTTTCCTTTTGTTTGACACAGGTACCAAGGGAGGAAAATACAGAAGCTGATGCATTGGCTAATCTAGGATCATCTTTGAAGACCCGGAGGATATAAGTATTCCCATTATCCACATCCTGACCCCTGCTATCGAGGATCATGTGGCTATGGAGATAGGAGAGGATTCTGCAATCATCCCTAGTGATGATACTCAATCTCATTCAGGATCATGGATTCTCCCAATCATGAGATACATACAACATGGAGAGATTCCTACAGGAGAAAACCGTAGGGCTTTTAAAATTAAGGTATCCCAATTTACAATATTGAATAATATGTTGTATAAACGATCTCTTGCAGGACCATATCTAAGATGCATTGAGGATCCGGAAATCCAAGAGGTCTTAAAAGATTTCCATGAAGGAGATTGTGGAAATCACACCGGGGGTAGAGCATTGTTCTCAAGGATCCTGAAGACAGGATACTATTGGCCAACTATGAAAAGGGATGCTGTGGAGTATGCCAAGAAGTGTGATCCTTGTCAAAGACATAGTAATATCCTTCATCAACCGGCTGAACTTTTGCACCCTATATCCTCCTCTTGGCCATTCATGAGATGGGGAATGGATATAGTTGGTAAACTTCCTATGGCACCTGGTGGGAAAGTGTTCATGCTTGCTATGACTGATTACTTCTCCAAGTGGATAGAGGCTGAAGCCTTTGCCCAAGTCAGAGAAAAGGAAGTTATATCCTTCATTAAAAGAAACATTATTACTAGATTTGGTATTCCTTCTGAAATTGTATGTGATAATAGATCCTAATTTATTGGGAGCAGAACTACTAACTTTTGTGACAGCTGGGGGATTAAGATGATAACATCAACACCAGTCCACCCACAAGCTAATGGTCAGGCAGAATCATCTAACAAGATCATCATCAACAACATGAAAAAGAAGCTTGGGTTCAAGAAAGGAAAATGGGCAGAAGAACCACCTTATGTGCTTTGGGCTGATAGGACAACCCCCAAGAATGCTACTGGTCAAACTCCATTTTCTTTAGTATTTGGGGCAGAGTCAGTGATCCCTACAGAGATGGTGGTTCCTACTGCAAGAACAAGCATTCGTGATCCTGAAGAAAATGATGAAAACCTGCTTCAAGACCTAGATACTATAGAAGAAATCAGGGATTTGGGAAGGATAAGGATGGCCAGTTATCAGCAGAGGATGGCTGGAGCCTACAACAAAAATGTCAGGATCAGGAAGTTCCAAGTTGGTGATATGGTACTAAGTAAAGCATTTCAGAATACCACCAATCATGCTGATGGAAAGCTGGCACCAAAGTGGGAACGTCCTTAATTGATTGAAGCTGAGGCAGGAAAGGGGGCATATCGATTGCTAACAATGGAAGGTGATTTGCTACCTATAGCCTGGAATGCTGTCCATTTGAAGAAATACTTCATGTGACAAGGATCTTTGATCCTCATGTGATAAGTATCCCCGAAGGATCCTTACAGAACAGATGATCCACATTTTGGTAACATTCTAATCTCAAACTATTTCATTCTTTTATTTTCTCATATAAGGATAGGGATCATGCATCCTTTATCCTCCTTTCATTTGATTCTGGGTTTTGAAGGTTCAGATATCCTTAGCAAAGGATTGATTATCCACAGAAGCGTCCAATTATATGGGCTTAACCCCAGTTGTTTGGGCTTGACCCTAGTTTCGCCAGTAGCGCACGATGATCCTGGTACAGTTCATGGCAAGGGGACCAGTACTCGCTTTAGGGGCTGACAATTTCATTGTACTGGCTAAACCCAGGATCCTACGTATAATGGTAGACGTACCATACATCCGTTCATAAGGTTTCTAACGTTTTCACGTTAGCTAAGGTTTTGGCATTTTCATGTCACTAAGTTTGGATAGTCGCCAGTAAGGGCCATACTCTAGTTTGCACACGATCCTTGGGCTTGTCCCCAGTTATCCTTGGGCTTGTCCCCAGTCACTAACCTGTCCTATATGTTGGCTTAGTCCCAAGTTATGTTCTATTTCAGATTTTCGAAGTTAAACAACTAAGGATCCTTGGTCCTTACCTCCTACTAAGGTTTGTTTTATGGTTATCCTAATTATAATGTTAAAGATTAGGATCCTAACTTGGATTCTCAGGTATGATCCTTAACTATTTTGATTTTATCCTTTATTCATTTGAATAACCCTTATATTTGGCAACTGAACTTATGATCCTTTAGGTATACTACCTTTTGGAAGTTTTCAACTATAGGATATAAAATCCTGGATCATATCCTAAAGTTTTAAATCTAATTTCTTTAACTTTTCTTACTATAGGATATTTGATCCTGGATCATCGCTTGAATGAAAGAAATGCCGGTAAGAGAGAAAAAGGATTGGGTGAAAGCTGGAAAAGGATAGGTGTATCCTATGGTGAATGGGGTGACTGGAAAAAGCTATCCAGGTTTCGGAGGCATGATCGCTTAAAACAGTGGGATTAAACGGTTTGAAAACGGTGTTCGCCGGAAAGCAATGGCGAATTCTGTCGATCTGCGGGTCGGTAAAGCAGCAGCGTTCCTTTGTGGAATCCTTTATGATTTCCTGGCTTTTTAGAGGGCTGTCCTTCTTATGATCCTTGGCCGGTGAGGATCGGAGCATCATTTTGACAATAGTGGGAAAAGAGAAATAGAGCAAGAAGATGAAAAAAGAAGGAAGAGAGAAGAATACCTGCTCGAGTCTTCGAATGAGGATTTAAAGAAGAAACACTTGAATTTAAATGCCCTCTAGCCCTTATCTCGAACTGCCATTTATAATGATGATTTTGCAGGATAGTCACCTGAGTGACATCAGGATCTCAATGGCTAGTCCGCTTATAACGGCTAGTTTGATGGATGATTCGTTGCATATAAGGACGAAAAAATATAACTCATTATTTACAATATTACTCCTTATATTTTGGGGGCAATTGTTAAGGATGGATTCACCAATGATCAGTGATCCTCATGTACTGTTGGGTATAGTGATCCTTGCTTCAGCATCATCGATCCTCAGAAGTGTTGCAGGATCAGGATTATGGATCATAGTGAGGATCCTTATTCTAACGATTGTCTACTTTGAATATGATATTGTTTTGCAGGAGCACGAGCTTGGACTTGGTTTTGGTGAGATTCCTGGAGCATATTCGTTATTTCTTCCGCACGTGCTTGAACAATATGGACGTTATGGAGTTCGTGGGGGACTTGCATGAAATGCGGATGATTAGTTAGCTTAGATATTTTCTATTTTTAAGTGGATAGCGAGCTAATTTTAGAACACTTGGCTAATTTTGGCTAAACACACACACACTTAACTGCTCTCACCAGCTCGTAACCATTCACTTGGCGATTACACACTTTCATACACATTACACTATAGTGATCCTTCTAACTAGCTCGCTATCATCCGAAGTTGTAACAGATTTTTTGTTTAATTTGAGTTGGTGATCGGTAGTTTCCATCACCCGAGGTTTTTCATGCCGGAGATCATTCATTAATCAAGAGCTTTTTCCTCGTATAAATCTCTGTGTCATTTGTTCATTGCATTTCATAGTGATCCTTCATATCGTTCAATAGTTCAAGCATCATTCCCCGTAACAGAGTTTGGTTGCATTATCATTGCTTGATTTTTGACCAAAACACTACCATAAGATCATAAACAATCTAGGAATTTGCATGCATAAAAGGCAGACATTGAAACTATTTCTTCTAGCTGAGCTTTTTGATTTTACTCATTTGAAATATAACACAAACAAATCGAGCAATACATACGGTACCACAAGAAAGGTGGCAGGATTCGAACTGTAATCCATAATTCTTTCCTGTTCAAGAAACTCACAAACTTAGGGGTGCAAACGAGCCGAGCCCGAGCTCGACCAGGCTCGAGCTCGATTAACTTATGAGAGCTCGAGCTCGATTAACTTATGAGAGCTCGGGCTCGAGCTCGGCTCGTTGGTATTTTCTCAAGCTCGAGCTCGGCACGTTTATTATCAATTAATTAATATATTAAACAAAAATAATACAAATAAGAGTTTTTAGGCTCGTGAGCTCGATAAGTGAGGCTCGGGCTCGGACCCGTTTACTAAATAAGGTTATTTTTACGTTCAAGGTCGGCTTGTAAACAAGTTTAAATAAGCTCGGCTCGACGCGGCTCGTTTACACTAAGGCTTGATAAGGCTTGACGAGCCTAAAGAGCTTCGCATGCGAGGCTCGAGCTCGATAAACAAACGAGCTTTATTTTAGGCTCAAGCTCGGCTCGGGCTCGATAAGGCTCGGCTCGTTTCGAGCTTTTTCTCAAGCCGATCTTGAGTAGCTCGTTTGCACCCCTACCTCACAGTCCCTATTTAGCTTACTGGCATTATTTACTAAAATATTTGGCTGTCTTATTGAGGTGTAGCAACTAAAATGCCAAAGTTACTTTAAAACCTTAAAAAAGGTATTAAGCTGTGATTTTTAGAAATTATTTTGACCCATTTAGTAAATCAATAATGCCGAACAAAAAATGCAGAATATTCTTAAAATCAGAAACCTGCTAGAGTAAAAATGAATTGGAGCAATATATAAACGAAATTAACATTTCTATCAGTTACAATCCTAGTAAAATCCCTATAAAAATAACATCTCCCAAACTAAAGTTAAAACTTATAATTGCACTAACCCATAACTGACTTGAACTGCTCCAGTCTCTTAAGAAAGTCCGCAAATCACCAAAACTTCCAATCAGATGTTCCATTAAATAACAATGCACGAATTATTCTTACAAATCAATAAATATGAAAGTCCTACCTGCAAAATAATAGGTAATGCGGATCAGTTGGCGGTAACATGTTCTTGACGAAAACAAATATCCATGCTAAGTTTGATCCTTTTACAAACCACATAAACAACTGACCGTCAGTGAAGTCAGTTGGTACTAGATATCTGCAACACAATATAACATACACCAAGGTTTAGAAGAACGGAAACGAGTTTCGAGGCGTTTCCCTTCGCCTCACGAGGCGTAATCCTCGAGGCGTAAGGCCGAGGCGGTATTAATAAACAAATATAAAACTATATATTATAAAAATAATAATACTAACTAATTTCATCATCAGACTCATCAAAAACACACTTAAAAAAAGACATGAAATGCTTGAAATTGACACAAAAGTCAAAAACATAAAAAACAGCTATCAAAATCCCATGAGGCGCACCTGAGGCGCATATACATTAAGAACACCATGAGGCGCGCCTCAACTCGTTTTTTGGCCGTTTCGCCTCGAGGCGCGCCTTGAGGCGCACGCCTCAAATGTTTTTTTAAATCCGTGACATACACATCTTGTGTTGGTTGATAAAGCATCATAGACAATACACATAATCACTTTGAAAACGCATATCTAAACTATCAACATAGTTGATACATAAGACAGAGGAAGGGAAAGTTACTTGTTTTTGTCGATGTCAGCAAGATCGCTTCTTTCAGCTCTCTCGACAATCACCTGAAAACTTACTTTTCTCAGTTTAAAGATGGATACAACAACATAAATATACCAAGTTTGCGTTAAATGTCTTACAGGTACTCGATCAGGATACGTGTCCCTGATACGGGTGGATTAGGCCCGCCTCTTTTCTTTTTAAGTGTAATTTCATTAATCATGCTACTTATTTTTTAAATCACAAAATTAAAAACCAAGAGGAAACAGGACGATACTGGGTGGGTGTTGAAGCTTAAAGACCATGTTTGCACTCTGATTGCTGCTTTCTGCAAATTTCAAACATTTCGGAAACATTGCATCAAGAGAACTTTATAAATAAAAAAGATAGATTTATGGAAAAATATAAGCTGACCAAAAGAAGAAGGCAAAGAAAAGAATTCAAATTAGAATTCTCACCTAAGATAGCGATGGATGGGTATGTTATGATCCAACTATTTGAGATTTATTTAAGAGGGGCCAGGAAGGAAGGAGAAGATGCAAGTTTTGGGATTTCCAAGTGTACAAGGAAACTACCTGTATTTTTATTACTTAATTATAATAATATATGTTCCAACTGTACAAGATATCTCTAATTATAAACCTCTAAACCATGGATTTGTTCGAAATTTCATGGAGCGTTTTATAACCCCTAGTATCCGTGATGCTTCTACATGGAAACCCCCAAATTTAAGAAAACCCAAACATCTCGAATTCAAATACACCAAAACCCACATAAAAACCTAAAAATATCTATAATAAAGGTACAAAGTCAAGCAAATTCAATATAAGGTAGAAGAAAACACACCCAATTCGAAGGAGAAGGTACCAGCGACGCTGCCGAGTTTTGCCGTTCTTGTCAACAGTAGCAACAACCAACCAAAAGTAGCCACCCAATATGACCCGTTGTTTATTTCCGTCTGACCCGATATATCAACCCACTTTCCCCAAGACCAACCTGTTCCTCATCCATTTCTCTTTTGCCTGACCTTCCAGGGTTTCTACATCTTCCGTTCTGTAGGTGGAGACCGAAAAGGTAGCCGACGGTGACCGAGTTGGAAGAGGGTTTAGCATCTCCTTGGCATCGTTTCCACATGGTAGTGAAACCTGAAGATGGTTCGAGCTGATGTGAAGATTGTGGTGGTAGGCACTGGGATTGGAAATGAGAAGGTAAGCTTATTAAAACAACTTATTGACTTATTGGCTTCTTGGAAAAGTCAGGATTTTGTGACTTATTGACTTATTGGTTTTTCCCCCTCACATACACCCTCTTTGCCAAACATCATTTTAGAGCTTATGACTTTTCAAAAAGCCAATAAGTCAATAAGTTGTTTCTAAAAGCTTACCCAAACATGCCCTTAGATGGATTTTGGGAGGGTAAAGGAAATTTAGGCGGAAAGATATAAAAATACGAGCGGGAATTTAGAATTTTCGAGTGGAAAATTAAGTTAGGGAGATTATATTTGTTAGGGGTAGGGATGGCAATGGGTCAGGTTCGGGTCCGTTATTGGTAATCTCACACCTATATCCGGTTGTAAAATCGTGTTCCATACCCGACCCAATACCCGTCTGGTACAAGGTATACCCGTGGGTATTGGGTATACCCATTAGTTTGTTAAAAGCTATACATTAGGATTTCCAAATACATTTTTTACTATTATACTAATTATTATATAATTTTGTTTATGAAACAACTATTATGAATTAAAAATCTACATTATATACATATAAGTTTTATCATAAATTAATAATAACTTTATAATATATATAAACTTATATGTATATACTTCACAACATACAAAATATAAATACTATTATCAAATATGTATGCTAAAAGAATTTTTTTTTTTTTCACATCATGAACATACTAAAATAAATCATTAAACCATAAGAATTAATGGAAAAAATATATAAATTAAAAACTTTGGGTATATGATCGGATATATAATTCGGGTAAACGGGTATGTGGTTTCGGGTAATCCGGTCAGGTATCACATAATCCCATACCCGACCCATACCCACAAAATTTTTTAAAACTAATCTCATACCCGGCCTAATACCCATCGGGTATCGGGTATACCCGTACCATTTGTGTTTGGTTTCGGGTATACCCGTCGGGCTTGGGTGTTTTTGCCATCCCTAATTAGGGGTGCAAACGAGTCAAGCTATTTGAGTTTGGCTCCAAACAAAAACTCGAAACGAGTCAAGCTTAAACTAGTCTGAGTTTCGCTTATCGAACTCAAGCTGGCTCACGAGTCTTAAGGAGACCACCGTTTATTTTTTTTAATTAATATATTAAGTATATATTTAAATAACAATAATAATTACTATTTGTAAAGTATGACTATATATTAAACGATCCGAGCCCAAGCCTAAGCCAAGACCTAGCTTCAAAAACTACCTGCAAGCCGAATTCAAGCTTTATAACCAAAGGTACACACATACATGCACAAACACATATACATATACGCATAGACAAAGACACATGTACATATACACATAAACACGTATGCATATACACATAGACGTTGTGAAGGAATGACCCGATTCGGTCATTTTGGGTCAAACACCAACCATTAAATAAGTCGTAAATAGGGAAGATATTCCCATATATATCCATACATATAAATATCCGAGAAAATAGGAGTCGCCTAACCGACTTCCCAAAACATGCGGAAACCCTAAAACCACCCATAAGTATAAATAGAGGGATCATCAAGAAGGTAAGATACATTGTTCTCTCAACACATTCTCTTTACTCCCACAAAACATATATGTTGGTGCAGTCATCTGTCGACTACGTCTAATGTCGAGTCTCGGTCACGGTGCGGATCTGATCGGGGATGACATCACGAGTGACATCACCTAGGTGACATCACTAGTGATGTCATCATTCAAATATGATAATGTTTGGCCGTTTAATGTCACAAGACACAAGAAATTTACATGTTCTCAAAATGTCAAATTCATGGATGGTGACCGATGATGTTGATTGGACCATTATGAGGTCCAATGAGAATCCACCATGAAGATTTACTAAAGACAAAAAGATGGTAGGTCAAATGATGAGGATCGTGTATTATGCAGTCATGATGAATCGTTCTTTTGTCAACAAATGGTGGAATCGCTTATACGTCAACCATGTGGAACCGCGTTTAAGACAACATGGTGGAACCGCCTTTATGGCAAGTTAGTTGAACCGCCTTTGTGTCCTGTCATTTGGGGCGGTTCCTAAATACTATATATAGGATGCTTTGTCAATTCATTTGTAACGTTGTTCGAAACTGATACCGAGGTGCTGCCGGTATTTCCTCTTACTGTAATTGTTGTTATATCAATATAAAAGAGGATTAAAGTGTAATACAAGCTGTGTATACGTCCGTTTCTTTGTTTCCGCCGCTGAAACGGATTTGAGCTCTTCCGAACGACTCGTTTAGGTCGGAGATCGATCCTACAATTGGTATCAGAGCCAAGGAGGAGGAGATCTCGCATATACAGCTCGTTGTTCATCATTTTTCTGCTTCTACACCTTTCTTTTTCAAAAAACGCAACTTTTTACGGTCAAAATTAAGTCAAATTTACATATTGTGTACGGAATCATGTTTTAACAAAGCCTGGAAAGTTTCAGACCTTAATTCGGCTTAAATTTGGTTAAAATTGAATTTTTGCTTAAAAAGCGGTTCGTGTTTGCTGACGTCACTTCTGGAACCGCTCGAAAATTCTGTCTGGAACCGCTCGAAATATTGTTTGGAACCGCTCGAAAATTCTGCATGACTCGCTCATAGAAACATCCTTGAACCGCTCAAAAGTGTAAAGTGTGGACCGCTCATTAGACCTTACTTGGACCGCTCATAGGAATTCTTCACGTGGTTCGCTTGTCTGACAAAGTTAACATGACTCGCTTTTATGACATCGCTTTTATGACCACCGCCAAAACGGCCCAATCCTAAGTGTTTGTTCCATCGCCCATTATCTAGATAAAGCCCACCGCCCCATTATAATATTTTTGGCCCAATCAGAGTTTTTTTAAAGGATAAATACTTGTCTGCCATGATAGTTGTGTATAAAGTTAAATGGTTGATGTAATCGAGTTTCTGTTATTGCATGTGATTCAAGTATGAGGCCCTATCAAAACATTGTGTAGTGCATAGTTGTCGGCCATTTGCATTTGAAGCCCATGTTACCGCCCAAAACTCAAGAAAGTTGACCGTTCATAATCATTGATTGCAAGCCGCCCAATATTTGTTTGTTTGTGCCGCCCACATATTGTGCCGCCCACTTTAAGATCATTGGCCCACAAAACGGCCCAATCAATAGTTTTTGTGTCACCGCCCAATCCACTTAATCAAATTTGCACCGTCCCATATTTTGGCACAGTCCATGTATATAGCACCACTCATTAATCAAATTTGAAAGTGTGTTCAGGTCACATGAGATAGTTTGAAAGGTCAAATTCACAGGAAAATTGGTCTTAGTTCTTACAGTTTGGAGTTCACAGTTCTCAAATTCATTTGAAAGTTCGTCAGTTTGTGCGAAAAAGTGTCAAGTCATCTGTATTTGATCCGAGTCATTGCTGTCCGCTCTGTGTGTCAACCCTCAATCCGCACAGAATTGATCATCAGTTCGAGTACCAGTTCGTTTCCATTATTTGATAAATCTTTAAACTGATTGTGGTTTTTGTTTGTATGTTTTCAGGTATTGCTCGAAGTATCATCTGACTCTTGAAACATGAGTTCTGAATTCTTCAACGCATTTGCTACACCGAGTACTCCAGCCGCGATTGCTCAAGCCATGAATCTTGAAAATGAGACGGGAACCACCCAGAAACCTCCGAAACTTATGAGTATTGAAGAATACTACGGGTGGAAAGATCGGTTTGAAAACTGGGTTCAGGCAAATCATCTCAGATCGTGGGAATGCATTTTGAAGAAGTATTCGTTACCGAGAACAGAGATGAATGTTGTAAAAGAAATATCCGAATTCTCAGATCAAGAACGTGCAATGTACAGAGCAGAGAAAATGATGATCAGTTTATTACAGCAAGCGATAAAAGAAGATATATTCATTCTGTTAGAACACGACAAAACTGCTAAGTCGATATGGGATGCTCTTAAAGTCAAATTCGAGGGAAGTGAGAGCATGGTTAAAAGCAAAAAGGCATTACTCAAGAAAGAGTTCGATCTTTTTAGCAGTTTACCAGGAGAGGATACTAAGGCGCTAATTGAACGATATTGTCACTTAGTGAGATCATTAACAATGATTGGTGTTGATAAACAACGTGAAGAGTATGTGGATAAATTGGCTGACGCGTTACCTCAGAAAGAGTGGGGAACGTATTTGATGATATTGAAAAACACGGGTGTTTATGACGGACTGACAATTGGGCAATTTATTGAAAAATTAGAGGCTCAGAATCTTGAACAGCAAAAGATCGCTAGGATGAATAATCCTAGTGGTCAACAGGATGTTAAAATGTACTATAAAGGTAGTGTTCCAGTTTCTGAAGCTGAAAGAAGTCCAAAGATTCAAACCGCCTTTAGTGCTGGAGATTCATCTGAGAAAGCTGATCAGGGTTCAAACAAGAGCAGCAGCGGGTTTTCATCGTTTCCGAGTGTGAATCCGAAAGAGACTAACACAAGCTTTCAGTCTCAGAGTACGAAAACCGGAAATGGATATATAATTCAGTGCAACATAGCTCTCAACCTTCCAGAAGGTCAAAGCTTCTCTGAAGACACTGCTAAAGACCACATGGCACTACTGGGTTCAGTTCTGTTATCCTATGAAGGTCTAGTTGCTGGTCGGATTGGAAATCCTATGCTCACCAAAGAGGATTACGACCAAATAGACGCCGAGGAAATGGAACTTATGGATATCAAATGGTGTCTAGCGAGTGTTCTTCGTCGGGCTGAGAAATTCAAAACCATTACCGGGAGAAATGACTTTCTTGATGCACATGTTTCTACTTTAGGTTTTGATAAATCTAAAGTTACGTGTTTTCGTTGCAGGGAGAAAGGCCATTTCAAGCGGGAATGCAAAGGAAGAGAAGCTAGCGGAGCACAAAATCCATTTGGGAAAGATGATTATTACCGCAAAGCTATCTATCAGCAAGTCGGTCGATCCCAAGAACCTCAAACAGCTCACGGAGGAAAAATAGAAGATCCGAAAAGAGCATGTTTGGTAGATTTCAGCTGGAGTGATTTCATATCATCTGAAGCCACAGCCGCACGCATTGTTGATCAAGATGATGAGAAACTACCAGAAGGTTTTAGTTGGGATATGTTTGTTGATGAGAATGGAGATTATAAAGCTTTCATTGCAAAGATCGTCCGAGAGCCAAATTTGTTTGCTACTTGGATGAGATTTATTGGAGAGAATGTATCAAGTGGAGATGAAAAATCTGTGTCATCTGATGAAAGTTCAGATGGTGTTGATGATAAAATTTCTGAAAAATCTGGAGAAATTTCAACAGATTCAGATGAAAATGTTGAATATGCAGTTAGTTCTGATGAGAGTGTTCAGAATGAGATTGGTTCAGAAAAGGCTGTTGTTTTTGATAAATCACCAACTGTTTCTGATTTATCTGATAATGAGTCTGAAAAATCTGTTCACTTTGATCAATCACCAGTTTACAACAGCAGTGATGATGAGGGAGAAAAACTTATAAATGTTGCTAAAACTCATCTTTCTCCTAAAAGTTTTCATGTTTATTTTGCAGATTGCATGGAGAAACTGAAGGGAAAACGAGCTGCTAAAGAACAACAAACTGAATCTGAAGGCGATGAAACTGAATCTGAAGGCGATGTTCAAAATGCTGAGAATGTTGCTGAGAAGATTACTGAAAAGGTGATCGAAGTGGAAAAGGTGATCGAAGTCGAGAAAGTGGTAGAAGTTGTGAAAACAGTCGAAGTTGAAAAAATTGTTGAAGTCATCAAGCCGTGCGAGAAGTGCTTGGAAGATTGCAAGAACTGTGCAGCTAAAGATGACATCATATCTGAGTATGAAAAGAAGAAGGAGCAGTTATTGTTCAACCTCAATTATGTGAAGGAATCGTACGACGTATTGAACAAAACAGTAACTGGTCTACAAACAACAAACACTGAGAGAGAACAGGCGCTGACAATGATGAATGCAACTTTAATGTCGAAGCAAAAAGCGATAAACTTCTACATTGAAGAGAGTGCCAAATGGAAGCAGGAGTTGGAAACGGAAAAGATAGAGAATGAGAGAATTAGGAGGTTATTGTTAAGCTACACTACTTCTGATTATCTCATTGATCGTGTTTATCCAACTGTTGCAGGTTTAGAAGCTTTTCGAGATGAGAAGCAAAAGAAGAAGAATGACTGTGGTAAGAAAACGACTGTTAGCTATAACAAGTGTCCACCTCCAATTTGGGATGGGTATTCACCTAGGAAACCAAATGAGGAACAACTTGCAAAAGCGGTCAATATACAGCTTAAAACCGACACAACTGACGTTTTACCAGAAAACATTGATGTGACGTTTACCTCGTCCGATACTGATCATGAGTCTGAATTAATCAAAAAGGTGGTCGATCAGGTGTTGGACACTGATGAGGAGACAGAGTCAAAGTCTGAGTCTGGAGGGTCTAAGTCGTCAGTCAACAGTCAAAATTCGTCGGTTAAACGGTCTTATAGTAAAGAATTTTTGTTATCAAAGGCAGATTTGGATGATGAAACATTCGAAGTTGTTTATACTTTGAATGGTTCTGACAAATTATATTACAACAAAGAGTTTCCAATTTTAAGTGTTAAAACGGATCTAATCAACAAAACTTTTAAACTAGTAGAGATTAATATTCCTGAATTAAAAGTTTTGAAAAGTTTTGAAAAACCTAAAAAATATACTTCTAGAGTTCAGCAACGTTTAAATAAGAAAAAGGGCAACAATTCTGGTTCTGGTTTTCAAAAGAAACCTAACCAAAATCGTAGCTACAAAAAGAAAGGTCTTGGTTTTATTCCACCAGAAAACCATAAAAATAATAAAAATTCTAAAACAAAAACTGAATTTGTGTCAGGTGGAAGTTCGGATGAAGAACAGAAGAAACCGTTCTGGAAACAGTCAAACCAGGAGTTTCTTGCTGAAAGAAAGAGAAATGGAGCTGAAGTGTTTTATCAAAGAGAGACTCGTACCTGTTACAGATGCAATGAAGTTGGTCACATTGCATGGAACTGTACACAGAATACCAAAGCAAAACAGGGAGTGTCTCAGAAGTTGAAAGAGAAAGTTGTTGATGTTGAACCACCGACTGAAAAACTTAGAATGTTTGAGAATTCAAAATTCGAGGTTGGTGAATGTTCACAAAAGAACAAGTATGAGAAAAAAGGAAAAGATAACCAGGTGTGGGTTGCGAAGAAAGATGATGTGATTGTCGGCGATGAATCTGGTTCCACAAAGCCAGAAGAGCCACAAGTTGAGAAAAAGATCTTAGTGAATGATGAGGAGTTTCCATCATTGAAGTTTGACGAAGTAAAGAAGAAAGTGGGAAAAACTGAGATTTCAAATCAGTTCTACAAAGAAAAGAATGATTTTGATGTCGAGAAAACATTCAACGGGAATGTTAAGAAAATTTTTGGGAAAATGTTGAGTGGAAGAGCAAAGGGGGTCAAAGATTTTTACGCTACGAAAAAGGCTACATATAACCCGACTGCTCAGGAGTTGAAATCCATCAAGTCTGAGAAGACTTGGATGGATGTTTGTTTTCCATGATAGTCTTAGGACTACGCCGGAGATCCCAAGTTTATATCGTGGATCATGAATCGGCATCTTTCTAGTATTTGAGAAGTTTGAATGTTTGTGTTTAATGCTTGAATGTTTTTGTTTACAGGTTGAAGGACTATGCCGGAGCTTCCAAGATGGTTAGTGTGAAGCAGGAATCGGCATTCTGGTTGAAAATGGTAATGTAGAGGTCACATTCCTACAAGTGGTAACCATTGTATCTACAAGTGGTAATCTTGATCCCACAATTGGTAATTGTGGTTAAATTTTGAGATGTTTGGATACTTTGAAGTGTTTACATTTACAAGTGGTACAGAAGGTTCTTAGAGGCAAATGGTAAATCAGGGACATTAATTTGTACTTGATTTACTATTCATGATAAAAGATAGACAAGATGATGAACCACATCCCCGTTTTAAAATTGATAAACCTACAAGTGGTTGATATCAACACAAATTCATTTTCCGGAAAAATCATTTTGATTAAAACAAACTTAAGTGTTTTGAAATCTAAATGAGAAAATGATTTGTGATAGGGGGAGTTCAGATTGTTTATGCCTAGTGAATGGCGATTTGATGTGATTCAGTGTCAGTTGTCAAGTTTCTGTATAGTTTGTTTTACTTTTTATGTTTCTAGTAGGTAAAATTTAGAAGTTTTCAAATTTTCTTTAAAATGTGTTTGCATTTTAGGGGGAGTAGGGAAATTTCAGAAAATCCAAAAACATTTGAAAATTTGAAAAAGCCAAAAACATGATAAAATTCAAAAATGAGTTTTGTTGCGAAAAAGAGGAAATGATAGTACATCAGTGGACTATCACAACACGCTAAAGAATTGGAAAGTTAAAAAGTGTTAAACGATCTTACTGCGGATGTGTCAGTAGATTTTCGCACATTTAGTAAATTGAAACGAGATATAAACCTAAATCAAACTTGCTTAATTTGTGGGTAACTATTCTTGGATATATGGGTAACCCCCGAAATCTTGTTTGAAAGGTCCCGTATTCTGAGATACTAGGTCTTTATACTCAGTGATATCTGGGGTATTATCCCGGGACTTCTGCTGTATGGAAGTACTGACCTAGTCCCCGGATAATACTTTCTGCTAAAGCTTTGAAACATAAGCTTCGCCCTCAGCATGCTGATGAAACAATAAAATTGATAGTCGCTGCTGTTGAAATGCAAAAAGATCCTCTAAAGGGGACCCACCAAAAGTCGAGCCGTCATCTCTCTGCTGAACGGAAGTTCTGACCTGAGCTCTCACGGTTTCGCATTTAACCCCTTTACAGATATCATCTGTGGTATACTCACCTGTAAGACTGAATATTTGGGATCTGGATACGGGAGTATATTCAAGTGGAGTGATACACAATTAAGTTTAAGTCTCTAAAACATTAATATCGTATCTCGAATCGATTGAAATTTGTGTTGAACATTTAAGTGGACAAACATACTGACAATCTAGGTAAATTGTTTAGAACTGAGTATGTTTAAAGCTT
Source organism: Helianthus annuus (assembly GCF_002127325.2). Taxonomy (NCBI): domain Eukaryota; kingdom Viridiplantae; phylum Streptophyta; class Magnoliopsida; order Asterales; family Asteraceae; genus Helianthus; species Helianthus annuus. The sequence continues at coordinate 156,845,845 of NC_035443.2, forward strand.
AACGGTGTTGGTGATTTGTCTCAAAACTGATATGATCCTCTTGCACGAGCTTACAAAAAATATTGTTTGTAAATAGTTTATTTCTGCATTTTAGTTTCTTTATTTCAAAATACAAAAAGATTTTTGGTGTGTTTTAGCATAAATTTTTGAAAATTCAAAAAGATTTTCGACAACTGTTGTTGAATAGCTGATTTTCAAAATTCCGAGTGCTAAACATGATGAGCAATTCTTGAGGGGGAGTGTTTGTATGAAATTAATTGTTTTCATAATCTAACCTTTTCAAGTGGTTCATCAAAATTTATGTTTGTTTTGAATGAGAATCTGGATTGGTGCAAGTTCATATGTTTAAAATATGTATGTGAAAGAAATTTACTCTGAGGTAGAGTTTATGCAGGAAAGCCAGACGTCGATTCTGAAGATGTTGCTGAAGATCAAAGGAATGCCAGCAAATCGAGAGGGGGAGTCTGAAGATAGAGAGAGAGAAGTCCAAAGACTGATAAAGACTGAAGTCGTTGAAGACTCGACACTTTAGACTCGTCAACATCTGAGGGGGAGTCTGTTGGTGCAGTCATCTGTCGACTACGTCTAATGTCGAGTCTCGGTCACGGTGCGGATCTGATCGGGGATGACATCACGAGTGACATCACCTAGGTGACATCACTAGTGATGTCATCATTCAAATATGATAATGTTTGGCCGTTTAATGTCACAAGACACAAGAAATTTACATGTTCTCAAAATGTCAAATTCATGGATGGTGACCGATGATGTTGATTGGACCATTATGAGGTCCAATGAGAATCCACCATGAAGATTTACTAAAGACAAAAAGATGGTAGGTCAAATGATGAGGATCGTGTATTATGCAGTCATGATGAATCGTTCTTTTGTCAACAAATGGTGGAATCGCTTATACGTCAACCATGTGGAACCGCGTTTAAGACAACATGGTGGAACCGCCTTTATGGCAAGTTAGTTGAACCGCCTTTGTGTCCTGTCATTTGGGGCGGTTCCTAAATACTATATATAGGATGCTTTGTCAATTCATTTGTAACGTTGTTCGAAACTGATACCGAGGTGCTGCCGGTATTTCCTCTTACTGTAATTGTTGTTATATCAATATAAAAGAGGATTAAAGTGTAATACAAGCTGTGTATACGTCCGTTTCTTTGTTTCCGCCGCTGAAACGGATTTGAGCTCTTCCGAACGACTCGTTTAGGTCGGAGATCGATCCTACAATATACTTTTTCTCACGCCGAAGCGTGGGCTTATTCCTGTAACGAGTCCAAACTCAATTTGGCCAATAATAATCCTAGGTCAGTTATTGGCCGATAATAATCCGAACTGGTCAATCTTTTTTGTAAACTAATCCGCCGTAAAATAGCTTAACGGAGTTAAGTTTTTTTGGAAATTACAAACCGATATTTTAGGGCTTTTGATCAGAACATGGATACGAGTCGATTGATGTAAATGTACCTCGAAACACTGCCCCAACCCACGAAAACGGTACTGCAATTCGGGTGTTTAAACTTCCAATTAACAAAAATCAAGCCATTTCGAGCACAAGTTCGAGGTAAGTTTTATATCAATCGACTCGTATCCTCGTTCTGATCAAAAGCCCTAAAACATCGGTTTGTAATTCGGAAAAAAAACTTAACTCCGTTAAGCTATTTTAACGGTGTACTATTTTACAAAAAAATGGGTTTAGTATTGTATTGTATTGTATTGTATTGTATCGTATCGTATCGTATAACATCAACATAGCATAACATAGTATAGTAGAATATAGTATAGTAGAAAACAGTATAGTAAAGTTTACCATAGTGTATTATAGTACGGTATACCATAGTGTAGTGTTGTACAGTATAGGATCATATCGTATTGTACAATAGAGTACAGTATCGTATACTATCCTGTATAACATGGTACGGTATGGTATGGTACGGTACGGTATGGTACGGAACGGTATGGTACGGTATGGTAAGGTATGGTATGGTACGGTATGGTACGATAGGGTACGATACGGTAGGGTATGGTATGGTATGGTACGGTAGGGTATGGTATAGTATAGTATAAGATCGCATCGTACAATATAGTATAGTATCGTATACAGTATAATATAGTGGTACGGTACGTTACGGTATGGTAGTATTGTATAGTGTAGTGTAGTGTAGTGTAGTGTAGTGTAGTGTAGTGTAGTGTAGTGTAGTGTAGTGTAGTGTAGTGTAGTGTAGTGTAGTGTCGTGTCGTGTCGTGTCGTGTCGTGTGGTGTGGTGTGGTGTCGTGTCGTGTCGTGTCGTGTGGTGTCGTGTCGTGTCGTGTGGTGTCGTGTGGTGTCGTGTCGTGTCGTGTCGTGTCGTGTCGTGTCGTGTCGTGTCGTGTCGTGTCGTGTCGTGTCGTATAGTATAGTATAATGTTGTGTTGTATAGTATAGGATCGTATCGCATCATACAATATAGCATCATATACAGTATAGTATACTATATCGTATAGTATGGTACGGTACACTACGGTATGGTACGATATCGTATAGTATAGTGTAGTGTCGTGTCGTGTTGTGCTGTGTAGTATAGGATCGTATAGTATAGTATAGTGTCGTGTTGTGTAGTATAGTATTATATGGTATTGTACAATATAGTATAGTACAATACAATATAGCATAGTATAGGATTCTATGGTATCGTAAAATATAGTATAGTATCGTATACTACATCATATACTATGGCATGGTATATCAACATTTTATTTTTTTAAATTATATTTTTTTTAGAAAGTCACTAGTGTTAGTTTGCTACATTTACGACAAATTTAACATTTTAACTTTTAAAATTATTTATTTTTCTAAAATTGATAAAAAAACAAATAAAATATTTTTTTTAGGAAATCTGTAGTAACTTATGTTAGTTTGCTAAAAATTTAAGACAAATTTAACATTTTTATTTTTAAAATTATTTATTCTGCTAAAATTTATAAATAAAAAATAAATAACGGTTTTTGTAGGAAATTTGTAGCAAGTGGGATTAGTTTGCTACAATTTTTTGACAAATTAAACATTTTATTTTCTAAAATTGATAAATAACAAATAAAATAACTTTTTATATAGGAAACCTATAGTAACTTATGTTAGTTTGCTACAAATTTACCACAAATTTAACATTTTTTATTTTTAAAATTATTTATTTTGTTAACATTTATAAATAACAAATAAATAATGGTTTTTGTATGAAATCTGTAGCAAGTGGGATTATTTGCTACACATTTTTGACAAATTTAACATTTTATTTTTTAAAATTGTTTATATTTCTAAAATTGATAAATATCAAATAAAATAACTTTTTTGTAGGAAATCTGTAGTAAATGGTGTTAGTTTGTTACAAATTTTCGACAAATTTAATACTTTATTTTTTAAAATTATTTATTTTCTCAAATTGATAAATAACAAATAAAATAACTTTTTTGTAGGAAATCTGTTGTAAACAGTGTTAGTTTGCTACAAATTTTCGACAAATCTAATATTTTATTTTTTAAAATTGTTTATTTTTCTAATTTGATAAATAACAAATAAAATAACTTTTTTTGTAGGAAATCTGTAGTAAATGGTGTTAGTTTGTTACAAATTTTCGACTAATTTAATATATTTTTTTAATTATTTATTTTCTCAAATTGATAAATAACAAATAAAATAACTTTTTTTTGTAGGAAATCTGTAGTAAATGGTGTTAGTTTGCTACAAATTTTCGACAAATATAATATTTTATTTTTAAATTATTATTTTTCTAAAATTGATAAATAACAAATAAAATAACTTTTTTTTGTAGGAAATCTGCAGTAAATGGTGTTAGTTTGCTACAATGTTTTCACAAATTTGACATTTTATTTTAAAATTATTTATTTTTCTAAAAATGAATAATTACAAATAAATTAATTTATTTTTGTAGGAAATCCGTAGCAACTAATGTCAATTTGCTACCAATTTCCGACAAATTTAAATTTTTTTTCTTTAAATTATTTACTTTTCAAAAATTAAGAAATGAAAAATAGATTAATTTTTTTTGTCAAAAATGTGTAGCAAACGGTGTCAATTTGTTACAACTTTCTGAAAAATTTAGAAATTTTATTTTTTAATTATTTATTTTGTTGTGGTTACAAATTATGTAAATTTTTAATTTATTTTGTATGAATTTTGTCCAAAAGTTACTAAACGTTGTGACGAAATTGCTACAAATGGTTTTTGTGTGGAAATTTTGTTGGAAAATTGTAGAAAAGTTTTGGGTTTTTTTGGGTTTTCTTTTTTGTTAGAAAACCATAGAAAACTTGTAACAAAATTTGAGTTGTGTGAAATTTGTGGGAAACTTTTGTAGGAAAATATGTAGTTTTCTAGTAGTGAATATTACTTTAATATATATACTTGTGTGTCTTTGAACTTTGTTTTTTTCTCCTAGCATATGATATGCTCCCAACAACTAAAATAGTATCTAAAATTACACTCCCAAACTTAAATGAAAATTAAGCAAAGATCACATTTAAAAACAAAAGAACTGCCTACAACTTTTAATCACTCCTATGAAAGCCAAAAGATTTAAATATGAACAGAGCTAGATTATGAATTTTATCATAAACAACCAAACACTTAATCACTTGCCATGGGCAAAACAAGAAGTTCTAACCCAGACATATAAAAGTCGTAGATAATCTGCAAATGGTTGTTGACGTATCATTAGTGGGAAGATCCAGGCCTGAACTAAACATAACAACACACTTCAAAAATCAATCAATAGTTGGGAAGTTGCTCAGGGTCACCTACAAGCATTGATGCAAAAGTCGCTAGGCGCTCCCTAGTCGGTCCACTGGGGAGTTGAGAGTACTCGGCGTAGGTGGAGAGTACTCGGGGATTACTAAGACATGTTAAATTATAAAGAAATTAGTTTTCGTAAATTTAATTCATGTCAAATTGTTGGTGCACTTGTGTCTGTACTTTGTCTGTATTCGGTCACGATGTAAACGATGTCCTGTTAGTGTTGTAAGTTGACCAAGTCAACCATCCTCCGGTTTGACTTGGACAACAGTTTGTAAAATGTTGAAAGTTGTCTGACTCGAAGGATAAGTGATCGAAGGATAATGTAGATCCTTCGATCAACTCGAAAGATATGCTTCGATTGATAGTCCTCGAAGGATCATCCTTCGAGGTCCTTGCTGATCCTTCGAAAGCATTGTAATCGATAGATGATCCTTCGGACCATCTATCGGATCCTTCGGACCAGACATCATGGGCTGGGTATAAATACCCATGCAGTGTGTTGAGTTTAGACTGATGCACTTAGAGAGACAGACAGAAAGATAGAGTCTTGAGAGCATTCTGTCCGAAAACACACACACACACACTTGAGAGTTTGCAAGTTAGATTTGTGAACATTGTGCTTGTAACCGAAACCTTCATACGTATTAATACATTGGTGTTAATCGGTGAACCTTGTGTGTTGTGCTTTATACTTGTCTCATCCCGGTTTGCTCACTAGCTTGGATTCCGCACTCGCTAGTGGGTTAGTATAACAAGGTTTGAGGTTCATCATCCTCCGACAAGGGACCTACAAGTGGTATCAGAGCTAAGGCTCTTTACCTTGTTTAAAACCGGGTTTTATTCAAGTTCTTGGTGTGTTTGGACACTTGGTTTAGCACCCATTTTTGGTGGTTTTCTTGTACTTTTAAACTGAAAAACGGTTTCTAAACCTTCGGGAGTGTTCAAGGTTGGGTTGGGTAACTTAAAAACTTGTTTTTAAGCGATTTGGTGTTTTCCGGCCAATTTCCGGTCATTATTCCGGTGACTGGTTGCTGTCCATTTTGGGTAAGTTGTGTTTGAAAATCTTGGTTGGTAAGATAGTACAGTCTGCCATACCCTTTTGCCGAAAGTTGACTTACCAACCCATCACCTTTTCACCAACCTGTCACATCAGCGTCAGTGTGTCAGAATCTCTCGAAAGATATCTTTCGACATCGAAAGACCATCTTTCGATCAAGGAAGGCTCGAAAGATTGTCATCCTTCGACCCATCCTTCGAAGTCTGAAACATATCTTTCGATAAAGGAATCTATTCAAAAGACAGGTGTCCGACAGATAAGGATTTAACTCGAAAGATAAGGATCTTTCAAAGTGTGAATCCTTCGAGTTCTTGAATCTTTCGAAATCATTGTTCGAGATTCAACAGTGATCTTTCGAGCACTGTTGATCCTTCGAACAAGATTTGATCTTTCGATTGTGGTCTGGTTATTGTTAACAAGTTTCTGTGATTTCAGATCTTTCGAACAGGATCCTTCGGCTGTGTGTGATCTTTCGGAATATACACATAGCATTTATTTTGCTTATCAATCATGAATCCGAGTTGGTGGAATCCGGCACCAGATAGTGGTAAATATACAAGTTCAGGTGTCACTCCCTCATGGTGGGGTACACCGGCGCCAGACAGTGGAAAATACACGTCTACAAGTCTATCGCCTTCATGGGCCGAGTCTCCGATATCGACATCTTCTCAGGGAAATCAGTGGGCGTTAGTCTCGAATCAAACTCCTAGTATCCAAAGTATCTTACTGAGCGAAAGCGAAACAGGAAGTTTGAATCGACCTCCGAAGCTGATGCATTTAAACGAGTATCCGGGTTGGGCTGATCGTTTCCGTACATATGTTCTTGGTCAAAATACAGAGCTGTGGATACGTTTCACCACAGACTTTGATCAAGCTATCGAGGTCGCTGCTTCAACAACTGCTAGTTTTGCCGATCTTCCAGAGGATCAGAAGAAAATATATGATCCGGAGAAGAAAGCCTACGCCATTCTCACTCAGGCGTTAAGCAAAGACATCTATCATCAATTTGTCAGCTTCAAGACTACAAAGAAGCTGTGGGACGGTTTGAAAACCAGGGGAGTAGGGAATGAAGCAACACGTCAATTGCGTCATGATCTGCTCAAGAAGGAATTCGACTGTTTCACGTGTTTAGATAAGGAGTCTTTGGGAGACATGACAAGTCGGTTTTATCATTTGCTTACTGAGCTGAATAATTTTGGTGTGACGACAACTCAAGCAGAAGTGGTGAAAAAGTTTGCTGATGCTTTGCCTCCCCAATGGAGTAGTTTCTTGGAAATCCTGAAGTATAACGGAGTGTTGAAAACTACAAATATCAACGACTTCGTGCAGCTTCTGGAAAACAAGGATCAGGAGGAAACATTAAAGGCGAAGAGAGTTCCATTGCCACAAAATCCAGAAATGTATGTGGAACTTCCAATACTTCGTCTACAAGAACAGGTCCACATGCTCCTCTGCAAACGGCTTTTGTCACAAGTACAGATATGTATGGCAATCCGGTGCAAGTTCCTGTTAAGCCACCTCCCACCACAGACATGTATGGAAATCCAATACAGCCACCTCCTCCTCCTCCTCCTCCTGCTCAAACACAACGTGCATGTTATGGAGGAACATCATCTGCTGGACAACAATCAAAGCCAAGTACTGTACAGCTCGACACTTCAAGCTTTTCTAAAGTCAGTGTAGAAGTAGCTAAGGAACACATGGAGCTGCTTAACACTGTAGTGAGCGCGTACTGTGGGTTGATAGAAGGTCAGATTGGCAATATTAATCTGACACAAGAAGACTACCGGCAGATTGATAAAGAAGAGATGGACTTGATGGATATCAAGTGGGCCTTTGCGAGTGCTGTGAGAAGAGCAAAGGATTGGATGGAAAGTACTGGAAGAACCAGCTTGGAAAGTAAGAGAGACACCAAGTATGGGTTCGATAAACAAGCTGTTAAGTGCTTCAACTGTGGTGAACGGGGTCACTTTAAAAGGGAGTGCACAAAGCCAGCTCAACACGGGAACCAAAACCCCTTCAGAAATCAAGGCAATCAGCAGAACAGAAACAATGAGCGTACATTGGTGCCTGTCAACAACCAAACCAACCGGGCTCTTGCAGTTCAGGTGGATGAAGGCTGTGACTGGTCAATCCAGTTGGGTGGTGATGCTCCCGATGGAACAGCATGTTTTGCTCAGATTGTGAAGGAGTTAGTTCACACCAGTGGTGGAGAATCTTCTGCCAGTGGTGGTGAATCGTCTGAAGATGAAGACTCTTCTGGGTACAGCAGAAGTGTTGATGAAGAATCATCCAATTCTGGTGATGATCATGTGGGTGAGACATCTAATGTTTCGGATGATGCTGACTTTGATGGGCTTTTGGAGGAAGCGGCAGCTGAAACTCAAAGAAGATCTATTTTGGTGGATCAAGCTGCTTATACTTCGTCTTCTCTCCATTCAGCCTTTATGGCTAATGTCGACGGTTCATCAAGTCAGGTATGTGTCGATGAACCCACTGCTGTTAATTGTGATGAATGTGCTAGGTTGCAAGCTAGGTATGCTGACTTAGAAGGAAACATGTCTGAGTTGCAAGCCAAACATGATGCTTTACAAGCTAGTTTGTTTGACTTGCAAGACAAACATAGTTCCTTGAGTGCTGAGTGGTGTGACTTGCAAAGCAAGCATGAGGCTTTGCAAGAGAAATATGATGTGACATTCATCCACAATCAGAAGTTGACTGTGGATCTCTCAAAATGCACAGAAGCCAACATGTTTTATGAAAACCATGAAAAAGAATTTAAGTCAGTAATTGAGACCTTAAAGAAAGATAAAACTGAACTGACAAAAATGGTTTCAAGAAAACAAACTGATATTAATTTGTATATATCTCGCCTGGAGATTATGCAAAAAGAGATGGCTTGTGTGAAAACAGAAAGCGATGCGATCCAGCTTAAGCTAGACAGTTATTTGAGCTCTAGCTATGTGTTGGACCACATCATTGATGTTCAGAAGGAAAAGAGGGATGTCACATGCATTGGCTACAAGAAATGTCCACCACCAGTTAGACACAATTATGATGCCATGCCTGATGAAGAGGACAGGGTGTTCTTTGAACCATCTGTGCCTCTAGATGTGAAAGAGTTTGCTGCAGGACTCAGATACCAAAAGGAAGTATCCTCAGATTCAGATGTGTCAGCAGATACATTTGTAAGTGCTGAACAGAATCAAGATCCTCCAGTTGTGATTGAGGATGCTGATTCTTCTGATGATGAATCTGATGATACTGTCCCAGCAAAGTCTGATGCGGTAGCCAAAAATGAGGACATACCTCTCGAGAATCACATTCTATGTGATCCCCCTGTAAAACCCGCTAAGACTGTTGCAACTGAGTCCTCGTCTGAGAATGAGTCGGAGAGTGTGAATTTGCTGTACACTCTAGTTGGTGATGATAAAATTTACTCAGACAAAGATTTTCCCATTAAGAATGTTAATCAATCCTTAATCTGTAAAGTCTTTGAAAATTCGACAAGTAAGTTTTTGGGAAAGGCAGGACCACGTGTTACAGTTACACAGTGTCCTCCTATTCCAAAGGCTGAAATTCGAAAACAATTTGGAAACAAGAAATTACCAACAGTGCCAAAACAGCAAAATCACACCAAGCCCAAAGGAAAATCACCGGCTCAAGCCCAAAAGAAGCCGAATCAAAAGAAGAAGAAAAACGTTAACTTTGTGAAATCGACGGGAACGGACAAAATTGAAACGTTTGAAAATAAATCCAACTTAGATTTTGTCAAAAAGACTATTATTGAGAAAAGAAATGAACCAAGCAGTTCACAGCCTAGTACCTCGGGTTCACAAAGTTCAACATCATCGGTCAAACGATCACATGATTCTTCGGGGTTTGTAGAACGAAGATCATGTTTTGAGTGTGGAACCATTGGACATATTATTCGTAATTGTCCATATCTTCATAAGCAAAAAGAAAAGGTTGATGATCTCCGTGGCAAGAATGACCGTAAGCGATCTGTTTCTGTAAAACAAGATCCCCGCCTTGCAAAAGAAAGGGAAAAGAAACAGAAACGCCAACAGGTCAAGAAGATTGAGAAAGCAATTAAAATCGATGTGGTTCAAAAACAATCTGTTGCTGTAAAACCAGAAAATTCCAAAACTTCAAACAATCAAGAAGTTAAAATTTTAAAGAAAGACACTGGTAAAACAAAACAGACCTGGAAACCAAAATCGGTTACTGAATCAGGGGGACCATCACAATTCACCAACCATCAAAGACAAGAAGTTATTGTCATTGATGAAAATGGAAGACCCAAGACCACAATAGCTTGGGTCCCCATCTCCAACTAATTCATTTGAGTTCATGTGCAGGGTGTTCCAGGAGGAACTATCAGTAGTCATTGGATTGTTGATAGTGGGGCATCCAGGCACATGACAGGCGACATGAGGCTTCTCTACGACGTCAAATCTATTAGAGGAGGTTATGTTGCTTTTGCTGGAGATAAGGGTGGATATATAACGGGTGAAGGAATGATATCTAACGGGATTGTCAGCTTTGACAAGATCAATTTCGTGCAACAACTTGATCACAATCTTCTTAGTGTTTCTCAAATCTGTGACAAGCAGTTCTCAGTACACTTTGATGCTAATGGATGTTATGTGCTGAAGCCGGGCTTCAAAATTCCAAAAGAATGGATTCTCTTGTCGGCTCCAAGGATAAATGATTTGTACGTCCTTGATATGAGCCAAGCTATTACTACGTCTGCACAAGCAACTTGTTTCGTTTCCAAAGCCACAGAAAAAGACACTATCTCTTGGCACAGACGAATGGGTCACATTCACTTACGCCAAATGAATCATTTGGTTTCAAATGAATTGGTGAATGGTGTTCCCCTAAAAAATTTCCATCTTCAAGACGTCTGTGTTTCGTGCCAGAAAGGAAAGCAAACAAAGAAGAAGCACCCTACAAAGAAGATCAACACGGTGGCAGTTCCTCTTGAACGTTTGCACATGGATTTGTTCGGTCCTGTCAAGCACAAGAGTATTCGGGGTGATCAATACTGTCTCGTGATAACTGACGATTATTCAAGATTTTCTTGGGTAGCGTTCATGGCACACAAGAGTAAAACCTTTGGCATTATCAAAAACTTAATCATTCAGATTGAGAATTTGTATAAGTTGAAGGTTAGACGGATACGTAGCGACAATGGTACTGAATTTAAAAATCATTCCATGGCGGAGTTCTGCACTTCAAAGGGTATTCTACATGAGTTTAGTGCAGCTTATACTCCTCAACAGAATGGTGTCGCTGAACGTAAGAACCGCACATTGATCGAGACTGCTAGGACAATGTTGGTAGAGTCGCAACTACCCATTCCATTCTGGACTGAAGCTGTGGCCTCTGCATGTTATACATTGAACAGAGTCCTTACAGTCAAAAGGCACAACAAGACCTGCTTTGAGCTTCTTCAAAAACGGAAACCAGATTTGTCTTATCTAGAACCGTTTGGAGCTCCATGCACAATCATCGATCCTAATGGAAAGTTTGGGGCAAAAGCAATTGATGGATACTTTCTTGGGTATGCCACCCCTAACTTACGAGTCTGGAATCTAGAGACTAAAAGGGTCGAGGAATGGTCTGAGGTCAGAGTACAAAGGCACACTTTGCCAGTCAAAAATCCGGGTCAACCTTGGATGTTTGAGTACGATGACTTCTTCAATTCGATCAATGTTGAAGCTGTTGAAGAAAATGCTGCGGCTAGGATGTTTTTCGAGAGTGACAATGCAACAGTTTCACCGGTGGTTCGTCCAATTCTTGTTAATCAAGAACCATCTTCTTCGGTGAACAATAATACTCTCAACAATGAGGATTTTCATGATGCAAATGAATTGAACGAATCTTCAGAGGATGATGAATTTCTAGATGCAGATCAGGAAGCTCCCACAACAGCAGTTCATGGTACTTCTGAGGGTACTCCTCCAGTGGATGCCCATAGAACAGCTGAGGCTACTGCATCATCCTCTTCGTCAATTCCGGGCCTTGATTTGGTTGTTGATCTTAATCTGAACAACCTGGGTATAAATGTTCCAGTTCCAGATAATCCAGAAACAAGGATTCATAATACCCATCCTCAACAAAACATCATTGGAAATGTGCAAAGTGGCGTTCAAACAAGAAACATGTTGCGAAATAACAACAATGCAGGCTTGTATGCGGCTATTCGAGAATCCGGGCAACAAAACGATTGGTCTTTCGCGTGTTATGTCTCACAGGAAGAACCAAGAACGTGGAAAGAAGCCTTGAAAGATAATGCTTGGGTTGAAGCAATGCAGGAAGAACTGCAACAATTCCAGAAGCTGGGTGTCTGGAAACTCGTAGAGAAACCTGCTGGATACAAGAAGATTGGTACCCGTTGGGTGTTTAAATGCAAAAAGGATGACCGCAGAGTTGTTATCCGAAACAAAGCACGTTTAGTCGTTCAAGGTTTTCGTCAGATTGAAGGGATCGACTACAACGAAGTCTATGCACCAGTGGCACAATTCGAAGCAATTCGAATCTTTCTAGCCTATGCATCCTTCAAAGGATTCAAGGTTTATCAGATGGACGTGAAAAGTGCATTCTTACATGGTGTGGTTGAAGAAGAGGTATACGTCGAACAGCCTCCAGGTTTTGAAGATCCTATCCATCCCGATCGGGTTTGGTTGCTCAACAAAGCTCTTTATGGTCTTCATCAAGCACCACGAGCTTGGTATGCAACCTTATCTCACTATCTGCTGGAGAACGGTTTTCGAAGAGGTCTTATCGACTGTACTCTTTTCATCAAAGAACAAGATGGAGATCTTCTTCTGGTACAGGTATACGTTGATGATATTATTTTTGGTTCTACTAATGATGTCTTGTGTAGGGAATTCGAGCGCATCATGCAGGATAAATTCGAGATGAGTGCTATGGGGGAAATGACCTTCTTCTTGGGCCTACAAGTACAACAAACAGAGTCTGGGATATTCATTCATCAGACTAAATATGTTGGTGACATCTTGAGCCGGTTCCAAATGTCTGATGCAACGCCCATTGGTACCCCATTGCCAACTAATCACGGAATTACTCCTGACTTGAAGGGAGAAGCTGTTAGCCCCTCAAACTACCGCGCGATGATTGGATCTCTTATGTACCTCACAGCATCAAGGCCAGACATAATGTACCCAATGTGCCTGCTTGCCAGATATCAAGTTAACCCGAAGGCCTCACATCTTGCTGCTGTTAAAAGGATTTTTCGTTATTTGAAGGCGTACCCTGACACCGGTCTGTGGTACCCTAGGGATAATAACTTTGAATTGGTAGCTTTCAGTGATTCTGATTTTGGAGGATGCAAAATCGACGGCAAATCCACAACGGCTGGATGTCAGTTCTTAGGAAATCGCCTAGTCACATGGCAGTGCAAGAAGCAGACGTGTGTCGCTACATCAACATGCGAAGCTGAATACATTGCTGCCTCAAGTTGTTGCTCCCAAGTTCTTTGGATCCAACAACAAATGCGGGACTACGGTTTTGAATTCCTAACTACTCCTATTTACGTTGATAATTCTGCTGCTTTAGATATCACTAGAAATCCTGTGCAGCACTCAAAGACCAAACACATCGAAATCAAATATCACTTCATACGTGATTGCTTTGAGAAAAGGCTAATCGATGTTGTTAAGGTCCACACCGATGACCAACGTGCCGACTTATTTACCAAAGCATTTGACAAATCAAGATTTGACTTTTTATTATTGGTAAACGGCATTAAGGTCAAGCAAGAGTAAAACCAACATCGGAAAATCATTTTTGTAAATATCTTTGTGTGTTTTAAATTTGTCTTAGTTTATTGATTTTAGGGGGAGTAAATCCAAAAATCAGAAAATCCAAAAACATCGAAAAATTCAAAATCACAAAAACAATAGAAAAGCAAAAATGAGTTTCCTGGCGAGCAAAAGAGGAAATGATAGTACATCAGTGGTCTATCCAAACCTCTTTAAACCTTAAATGAAAAACGATAAGCAGTTCTATATAAGATGTATCGGTAGGCTCACAATCATTTTAAAGTGTGCAGGGTGATATAAATCTTAATCGACTGAAGACCAGGTGGGAACCATTCATTGGCATATGGTCTTAGTACCGAAATTTCGTTTGATAGATTGCCGAGGTTCTGAGATATTCGGTCTTTATGCTGCTTATCATCTGGGTATCATGGTTGTATCTTTTACCGAAAAATAACAGGGACGCAAGTCTAGATCTTCCATGATACTATACATACGTGTACATATTACATACTGCATTCGACCTCAATAAGTGATAAACAATCACATGTCCAAATCAAATAAGTGATAAAATATCACATTTATCCGGGTGTCAAGTTCGTCTCTCTGCTGTACGGAAGTACTGACCTGTTCACGGACTTGCACCTGTGCCCTCATGCATATGAAAATCAAGTTCCTCATCAATAAGTGATTATATCACATAGGACTTGTTTTCAAATCAAAATAAGTGAGTATCTCACAATTTATACGGTCAAACAGATGATAATCGGTATACTCACCGGTAAGATGAACTCTCGAGCATACCTTGATACGGGAATGTGTCGTGATGTGGATGAACACCGGTCGGTAAGTATAAATCATACCTTAACGTATCCCCTCGCCATGATTACATCTGATAAGTTGAGCTTAAGTGGACAACAATACCGATAATTGTTATAGGATGCTTATCTTAATGTTAACTAACTGAACAACAACAGTGTTTTGGCATGACCGTACACTGATATGATTCTCTTACCCTCGAAACTCGCAAAAAGAATGTTTGTATATATTTATTTATTTACTGCTTAACTTTTATTGTTTTCTTTTAAACAGTTTCGTCGTTTGGTGCATATCAGCACGACATTAGCGGTGATGTCGTTTGATAACACTCAAAGGATTTTAAATTGTTGTCTTTTAATTTCAAAAATACCAAAAAGATTTTAAGCGTGTTTTAATATAAACTTTGTAAAAGCCAAAAAGATTTTATTTCTACTTTATTTTCGATCGTACGATGTTGGAGCTCGAGTCTTCGTTACCTGAAACCTAAACGAAAACCGAATTGACTAAATCTTCATAAACGGTCAAAATTTGCAAGTTTTGAAAGTTAAAACTAAAATTGACAAATTTATTAAACTTTCAAACTGTCGGACGGTGTTTGATTATGACATGGTCATTCGTGTGTCATTTGGTTATACTAACTATTCCAAGCAGTTGTTCTCATTACGCGTTTAGATTTCTTGCATGTGCAGATTCTAAAGGCTAGGAGAACATGGTCGATGACAAGCTTTGGAATGAAGACACGACGAGAAGGTACTCAAAAGATGAAGATGATCGAATAGCCACTGACCATCATCAACACCACAAGGATCTCACTTTATAAAGTTCAAGTATTTCACGAGCATAACTCAAGGCGGAGCTTATGTTAAGGGGGAGTTTGTCAACACACTTCCTACATGATACGGGTAGTTTGTTGATACACTCTCTGCTTTCAAGACGTGAAGACTTTGAAGATCCTCCGACAATGAAGACTTGAAAGGACATCAGAGTTTTGAGAACTCGAAGACTAAAGACCATCGAAGTTCGAGACGAGTCTACAACTATAGTAGATAAAGACAAAGCTACAGCCAAGGGGGAGTTTGTTGGTGCACTTGTGTCTGTACTTTGTCTGTATTCGGTCACGATGTAAACGATGTCCTGTTAGTGTTGTAAGTTGACCAAGTCAACCATCCTCCGGTTTGACTTGGACAACAGTTTGAAAAATGTTGAAAGTTGTCTGACTCGAAGGATAAGTGATCGAAGGATAATGTAGATCCTTCGATCAACTCGAAAGATATGCTTCGATTGATAGTCCTCGAAGGATCATCCTTCGAGGTCCTTGCTGATCCTTCGGAAGCATTGTAATCGATAGATGATCCTTCGGACCATCTATCAGATCCTTCGGACCAGACATCATGGGCTGGGTATAAATACCCATGCAGTGTGTTGAGTTTAGACTGATGCACTTAGAGAGACAGACAGAAGGATAGAGTCTTGAGAGCATTCTGTCCGAAAACACACACACACACACTTGAGAGTTTGCAAGTTAGATTTGTGAACATTGTGCTTGTAACCGAAACCTTCATACGTATTAATACATTGGTGTTAATCGGTGAACCTTGTGTGTTGTGCTTTATACTTGTCTCATCCCGGTTTGCTCACTAGCTTGGATTCCGCACTCGCTAGTGGGTTAGTATAACAAGGTTTGAGGTTCGTCATCCTCCGACAAGGGACCTACACAAATTACAAAAGATTACTAATATTCTTTTGATAGGCATTGAAATTATGTTTTATTATTTTTTAAGTCAAACTCAGCCTAATTTGACTTGCTTGATCCAATTCTAGCCGAGGTTGAATGCGATTGTCGATTTCGAGTAATTAGACGGAGTTAAAAAAAGTCGTCTCAGCAGCCTACCTTGTAGGGACTACTCAGAGAGTACTTGGCCATGGAGACCTTGTTTTACAACCATGCCTACAATCCCTTGGTACCTCCTACTTCCGACTTTGTTTTATTAGTCAGAAGTGTGATGTAGGAAGTCATCCCACATTATATATGCTGGCAGATACCGAATTGATTGATAAGAGCACAAAGATTAACACAATTAGATACTTATTGAGCCGGTGTGTTTCAAACAAAGCGTCGTTTAGGAATACAGAGACAAATTTAACACTAATTATAAATTAACCCGTATACATTATAATATACTAGCACGCCCACTAAAACATAAGTTACACTAATGATACTTAGATCCTTATACTTATTATAATAAATTTAGTTTCTATTTTCAACATTTCCTCTTAAACTAAACTTAGTCCAAGGAAGATCTTCAGCACTTCATTTGCGTTAACAATAATGTATTTTACACGTCCTCATATTCGGTCAAGTTAACCTCCACACTTCCCTCCCATTTTGGACATTTATTAATATAATGTCCAAGCTTGTTAGACTTGTAGCACCATCCTTATTTTTTCGGGACCACCAACCTATTCATGGTTGGATTGAACTCCCACAACCACAATGCTCATATTTATGGTCTTTAACCTTCTCTTTTCCATCTGTTTTGGTGAATTGAAGCTTTTCATATACGTCTCCCTCCTTAGTGGACTTCTTGATGTGTTCTTCCAAAGCTTTTAATGTCCCAATAACTTCCTAAAACGACATTGTATTAAGGTCAACATGATCTATTGCCTTTTATATCTGACTATCTGGATTTACTTTTCTGTTAATGATCCTAAAAGTTTTAAAATCAATCTTTTGCCATCGAATGAATATATGACGAAGACTACTTGCTTGTGACACAATCAGACTAATTAATTCCACATATGTGACAACTCGCATTTTTAGGTTAACACCGTTAGCTTTCTCAGTTAAAGTTAAATCTTGATGATTTTCTAGTATACGTACATGCATTCACATTACACGTGTAGGTTATAACACACGGAACAACATAAACTAGTGGGACTAGTTTCATTCATACACTTAAAGTTCAATTGCTAACTTTCTACACAAGTTTTACTGTGTTAGAACATGAGGGGTTAATTGTGGAGGCAATAAATAAGAATCCCCAAACTCGGACCAACTTATAAATCTAAACACAATTCCCAAACTCGGAACCCAACCCCAAACCAGGAACCTAAACTCGAAAACAACCCCCCCCCCCCACCCCACCCACAAAACCCTCCTAGAGTCGGACATGTCACACCCAACCCGCAGCGGATATGGTATGGGTCATGATATGATTGTTCCATATCTTTTGACATTTATTTAAATTTTAAATATGTATTATCATCAATATTGATTGTTGCACATAACTTATAAGTTCAATAAAAATCCAAATACAAATAATCGAAAAGAAATGTAACACAATTTCCAATTTATTTTTCTAAGGCACAAATCCTATGTGTCTTCACTTCCACCCTCAACCTTGTGTACATGTATCATGTGTAAAATATTTTTGGGTCAACAATAAGTTGGTGAATAGATCTTGATTTTTATTTAAGTTAAAATAGTTTCATTAATTTATCTAAAAAAATGTTTAACATGCAACTTTAAGTGTATAAGTGCATCAATCATCAAATCAACAATCACACAACTACCACTACTATGAAACCAAACATAATGAAACATAAGGAAACAATGATGCGGTTCAAGCCCCGAAGAGCGAACCTATGAAACAATGTGGCATCCCCAGTTCAACCCATGGCTGTGGGGAACCGGTCAATCGGGTGGTGGATCCACACGAAAGCAATGACACAAAGCCGTAAACACGTAATGCACATGTAAGAAACATGTAACGAAACATATGAAATGAATCATAAACACATATGAAACCTTAATTTGCATGTGTAAAAATGATAAGAAATATGATGAAACAAACAAATGGCATATGACACACCCCAAAAAGTTTAAATGACTAAAATGGGAAAAAGAAAGATCTACTCACACTGTAGCGTTTCGTTAAAATCAGAGGCGGCTCTTGGGCTGGCCAAGCTGGGCAGGAGCCCAAGGCCCAAAGATGTTAGGGGCCCAACATATTTATAACTTTATTATGTTATGTTATATATAACAAGCCCAAACACTGAACATTAAGCCCCAAAGTTGAAGTAAAAAGCCCAAATTCCAATTGCAGCCCAAACATTGAACATTATGTATGTGGTGTGGGGCTTGTGCGCTAAAAAAACCCTCCAAACTGTTGCGATCGTAGTTTGTGTTTGGGATTTTCAGTTTTTTTTTTAATTCTTTTCATCATCATCATCATCATCTAATCATCTATAATATTCAAGATTTGTTCCTTGAGGTATGTAATTTTCAATTGTAAAATCGATTAATAGAATGTATTTTTTATTTTTATGTTTAGATTTATATAATTAGTCAATTACATGAGATGAAAACTTGAATCTTTGTTGTTTGGATTTATTGATTTAGAACTAGATAATGATTGAATCTTTTGAGACTTTGATGTATAATTGTTTATTGTTTAGGTTTAGAGTTAGATGAAAATTACTAGTTTTAAACTTTGATTCTCTTTTATTTTTTTGTCAAGAAATTATGCCACCCATTCCTAAATACAAATACCTATCCGGTAGTCAAAAACGTAAAAATGCATATCATGTGTTTTTGTCTAGAAATAATTGTCCTAATGCTATAAATGCATATCATGTGCTTTTGATACTTCCGGTAACGATGACATCGGCAGAGAGAAGTTTTTCTAAATTGAAGTTGTTGAAGTCTTATTTTCGATCGTCAATGTCCCAAGAAAGACTTAATGGATTGGCGATGATATCTCTTGAAAACGAAATATTAGAAGGTATGGAATATAAAGACTTGATCGAGAACTTTGCTTTCGGTAACCACACCTTCCAGATCGAAACTCCGCTGCAAGACAAGCAAAATTGTTGACGGTTTTGGTTGAGGATTGTGTTTGACACGGGCCTCTAAAAAAAGATTTCGTGCCTCCTCTCAGACGGTTCTATCTCCCAGGGTACAACAACCGGAACAGTATGTGTACTGCCGGAAACGGCTCTCACGCCCGAGATTACACCAGGTATAAAGGTATTCATATTATTAATTACAAGGTAATCAATCTTGTAATAAACATGTTTTAATTGTATTAAAACGGAATTGAAGTGGTCAACGTAACTGTGAGATCAATTCACGACGATCTCTTAACTGACGGAGACTAGGTTGACTGATCGTGACCAGCGCGCAAGCAAGCTGCACACTATACGGTCGGATCCACGCCTATCCGAGCCGTATACCGCTCATATGCTAGACGCGCACATTGCACTAGAACCAGCACTATGCGCGCGATATGCAGACCATTGCGCCTAGTTACTACTGCAAACCTGCGCACGGTTAATGAATCAGGGGGACCATCACAATTTACCAATCATCAAAGACAAGAAGTTATTGTTATTGATGAAAATGGAAGACCCAAGACCACAATGGCTTGGGTCCCCATCTCCAACTAATCATTTGAGTTCATGTGCAGGGTGTTCCAGGAGGAACTATCAGTAGTCATTGGATTGTTGATAGTGGGGCATCCAGGCACATGACAGGCGACATGAAGCTTCTCTACGACGTCAAATCTATTAGAGGAGGTTATGTTGCTTTTGCTGGAGATAAGGGTGGTTATATTACGGGTGAAGGGATGATATCCAACGGGATTGTCAGCTTTGACAAGATCAACTTTGTGCAACAACTTGATCACAATCTTCTTAGTGTTTCTCAAATTTGTGACAAGCAATTTTCAGTACACTTTGATGCTAATGGATGTTATGTGCTGAAACCCGGCTTCAAAATTCCAAAAGAATGGATTCTCTTGTCAGCTCCAAGGATAAATGATTTGTATGTCCTTGATATGAGCCAAGCTATTACTACGTCTGCACAAGCAACTTGTTTCGTTTCCAAAGCCACAGAAAAAGACTCTATCTCTTGGCACAGACGAATGGGTCACATTCACTTACGCAAAATGAATCATTTGGTTTCAAATGAGTTGGTGAATGGTGTTCCTCTTAAAAACTTCCATCTTCAAGACGTCTGTGTTTCGTGCCAGAAAGGAAAGCAAACAAAGAAGAAGCACCCTACAAAGAAGATCAACACGGTGGCAGTTCCTCTTGAACGTTTGCACATGGATTTGTTCGGTCCTGTCAAGCACAAGAGTATTCGGAATGATCAATACTGCCTCGTGATTACTGATGACTATTCAAGATTTTCTTGGGTGGTGTTCATGGCACACAAGAGTGAAACCTTTGGTATTATCAAAAACTTGATCATTCAGATTGAGAATTTGTATAAGTTAAAGGTTAGGCGGATACGTAGCGACAATGGTACTGAATTTAAAAATCATGCCATGGGGGAGTTTTGCACTTCAAAGGGAATTCTTCATGAGTTTAGTGCAGCTTATACTCCTCAACAGAATGGAGTCGCTGAACGTAAGAACCGCACATTGATCGAGACTGCTAGGACAATGTTGGTAGAGTCGCAGTTGCCCATTCCATTCTGGACTGAAGCTGTGGCCTCTGCATGTTACACATTGAACCGAGTCCTTACAGTCAAAAGGCACAATAAGACCTGCTTTGAGCTTCTTCAAAAATGCAAACCAGATTTGTCTTATCTTGAACCGTTTGGAGCTCCATGTACAATCATCGATCCTAATGGAAAGTTTGGGGCAAAAGCAATTGATGGATACTTTCTTGGGTATGCCACCCCTAACTTACGAGTCTGGAATCTAGAGACTAAAAGGGTCGAGGAATGGTCTGAGGTCAGAGTACAAAGGCACACCTTACCAGTCAAATGTCCGGGTCAACCGTGGATGTTTGAGTACGATGACTTTTTCAATTCGATCAATGTTGAAGCCGTTGAAGAAAGTGCTGCGGCAAGGATGTTTTTCGAGAGTGACAATGCAACAGTTTCACCGGTGGTTCGTCCAATTCTTGTCAATCAAGAACCATCTTCGGTGAACAATAATACTCTCGACAATGAGGATTTTCATGATGCAACCGAATTGAACGAATCTTCAGAGGATGATGAATTTCTAGATGCAGATCAAGAAGCTCCAACAACAGCAGTTCATGGTATTTCAGAGGGTACTCCTCCAGTGGATGCACATAGAACAGCTGAAGCTACTGCATCATCCTCTTCGTCAATTCCGGGCATTGATTTAGTTGTTGATCTTAATTTCAACAATCTGGGTATAAATATTCCAGTTCCAGATAATCCAGAAACAAGGATTCATAATACCCATCCTCAACAAAACATCATCGGAAATGTGCAAAGTGGCATTCAAACACGAAACATGTTGCGAAACAACAACAATGCAGGACTGTATGCAGCTATTCGAGAATCCGGACAACAAAACGATTGGTCTTTCGCGTGTTATGTTTCACAGGAAGAGCCAAGAACTTGGAAAGAAGCCATGAAAGATAACTCTTGGGTTGAAGCAATGCAGGAAGAACTGCAACAATTCCAGAAGCTTGGTGTCTGGAAACTCGTAGAGAAACCTGCTGGATACAAGAAGATTGGTACCCGTTGGGTTTTCAAATGCAAAAAGGATAACCGCGGAGTTGTTATCCGGAACAAAGCACGTTTAGTCGTTCAAGGTTTTCGTCAGATAGAAGGAATCGACTACAACTAAGTCTATGCACCTGTTGCACGTCTGGAAGCTATTCGGATCTTTCTGGCTTATGCCTCATTCAAAGGATTCAAGGTTTACCAGATGGACGTCAAAAGTGCATTCTTACATGGTGTGGTTGAAGAAGAGGTGTACGTCGAACAGCCTCCAGGTTTTGAAGATCCTATCCATCCCGATCGGGTTTGGTTGCTCAACAAAGCTCTCTATGGTCTTCATCAAGCACCGCGAGCTTGGTATGCAACCTTATCTAACTATCTGCTGGAGAACGGTTTTCGAAGAGGTCTTATTGACTGTACTCTTTTCATCAAAGAACAAGATGGAGATCTTCTTCTGGTACAGGTATACGTTGATGATATTATTTTTGGTTCTACTAATGATGTCTTGTGTAGGAATTTCGAGCGCATTATGCAGGATAAATTCGAGATGAGTGCTATGGGGGAAATGACCTTCTTCTTGGGCCTACAAGTGCAACAAACTGAGTCTGGGATATTCATCCATCAGACTAAATATGTTGGTGACATCTTGAGCCGGTTCCAGATGTCTGATGCAACACCCATTGGTACCCCACTGCCACAAAATCACGGAAATACTCCAGACTTGAAGGGTGAAGCTATTAGCCCCTCATACTACCGCGCAATGATCGGATCTCTTATGTATCTCACAGCATCAAGGCCAGACATAATGTACCCAACGTGCCTGCTTGCCAGATATCAAGTGAACCTGAAGGCCTCACATCTTGCAGCTGTCAAAAGGATTTTTCGTTATTTGAAGGGTTACCCTGACACCGGTCTATGGTACCCTAGGGATAATAACTTTGAATTGGTCGCTTTCAGTGATTCTGATTTTGGCGGATGCAAAATCGACGGCAAATCCACAACGGCTGGATGTCAGTTTTTAGGAAATCGCCTAGTCACATGGCAGTGCAAGAAGCAGACGTGCGTCGCTACATCAACATGCGAAGCTGAATACATTGCTGCCTCAAGTTGTTGCTCCCAAGTTCTTTGGATCCAACAACAATTACGGGACTACGGTTTTGAATTCCTAACTACTCCTATTTACGTTGATAATTCTGCTGCCTTACAGATCACTAGAAATCCTGTGCAGCACTCAAAGACCAAACACATCGAAATCAAATATCACTTCATACGTGATTGCTTTGAGAAAAGGCTAATCGATGTTGTTAAGGTCCACACTGATGACCAACGTGCCGACCTTTTTACCAAAGCATTTGACAAATCAAGATTTGACTTTTTATTATTGGTAAACGGCATTAAGGTCAAGCAAGAGTAAAACCAACATCGGAAAATCATTTTTGTAAATACCTCTGTGTTTTTAACTTTTATCTTAGTTTATTGATTTTAGGGGGAGTAAATCCAAAATCTGAAAATCCAAAAACATTGAAAAATTTCAAAAACACAAAAACAATAGAAAAACAAAAATGAGTTTCCTGGCGAGCAAAAGAGAAAATGATAGTACATCAGTGGTCTATCCAAACCTCTTTAAACCTTAAATGAAAAACGATAAGCAGCTCTATATAAGATGTATCGGTAGGCTCACAATCATTTTAAAGTGTGCAGGGTGATATAAATCTTAATCGACCGAAGACCAGGTGGGAACCATTCATTGGCATATGGTCTTAGTACCGAAATTTCGTTTGATAGATTGCCGAGGTTCTGAGATATTCGGTCTTTATGCTGCTTAGTATCTGGGTATCATGGTTGTATCTTTTACCGAAAAATAACGGGGACGCAAGTCTAGATCTTCTATGATACTATACATACGTGTACATACTGCATCGACCTCAATAAGTGATAAACAATCACATGTCCAAATCAAATAAGTGATAAAATATCACATTTATCCGGGAGTCAAGTTCGTCTCTCTGCTGTACGAAAGTACTGACCTGTTCACGGACTTGCTCCTGTGCCCTCATGCATATGAAAATCAAGTTCCTCATCAATAAGTGATTATATCACATAGGGCTTGTTTTCAAATCAAAATAAGTGAGAATCTCACATCATATACGGTCAAACAGATGATAATCGGTATACTCACCGGTAAGATGAACCCTCGTGCATACCTTGATACGGGAATGTGTCGTGATGTGGATGAACACCGGTCGGTAAGTATAAATCATACCTTAACGTATCCCCTTGCCATGATTACATCTGATAAGTTGAGTTTAAGTGGACAACAATACCGATGATTGTTATAGGATGCTTATCTTAATGTTAATTAATTGAACAACAAGAGCGTTTTGGCATGACCGTACACTGATATGATTCTCTTACCCACGAAACTCGCAAAAAGAATGTCTGTATATATTTATTTACTGCTTTCAGTCTTTACATTCCAAATATTCAAAAATACCAAAAAGATTTTAGGTGTGTTTTAATATAAACTTTATAAAAGCCAAAAAGATTTTATTTCTACTTTATTTTCGATCGTACGATGTTGGAGCTCGAGTCTTCGTTGCCTGAAATCTGAATGAAAACCGAATTGACTAAATCTTCATAAACGGTCGAAATTTGCAAGTTTTGAAAGTTGGAAACTAAAATTGATAAATTTGTAAAACTTTCAAACTGTCGGACGGTGTTTGATTGTGACATGGTCATACGTGTGTCATTTGTTTATGCTAACTATATTCCAAGCAGTTGTTCTCATTACGCGTTTAGATTTCTTGCATGTGCAGATCCTAAAGGCAAGGAGAACATAGTCGATGACAAGCTTCGGAATGAAGACACGACGTGAAGGCACTCAAAAGATGAAGATGATCGAGTTGCCGCTGACCATCATCAACACCACAAGGATCTCAAGCATTGAAGATCAAGTCATTCACGAGCATAACTCAAGGGGGAGCTTATGATACGGGTAGTTTGTTGATACACTCTCTGCTTTCAAGACGTGAAAACTTTGAAGATCCTCCGACATTGAAGACTTGTAAGGACATCAGAGTCTTGAAGACACGAAGATCAAAGATGATCAAGATCGAGACAAAGCTACAGCCAAGGGGGAGTTTGTTGGTGCACTTGTGTCTGTACTTTGTCTGTATTCGGTCATGATGTAAAACGATGTCCTTGTTAGTCCTGTAAGTTTGACCAAGTCAACCATCCTCCTGGTTTGACTTGGACAAACAGTTAGATTATGGTTGTATAATGTTTTGTGTCAAAGGATAAGGCATCGAAGGATTGTGTATATCCTTCGATGAGCTCGAAAGATATCATTCGATGGATACAGATGGACTTCGAAGGATATGCCATCCTTCGAAGTATATGTGGATCCTTCGATGGCTTTGTGATCGACAGATGATCTATCGATCGGTCAGTTTGATCCTTCGACCATACAACCTGTGTTGGGTATAAATACCCATGTAGTGTGTTCAAGACAGAAGTAAGACACTCAGACACAAGAGAAAGACAGACAGAAAGATACGAAAGATAGAGAGAGTATTCTGTCAAGAACACACACACACACTTAGAGAGTTTGCAAAACTGATTTGTAAACATTGAGCTTGTAACCGAACCTTTCATACGTATTAATACAAGTGGTGTTAATCGGTGAATATTGTGTGTCTTGTGTTTGTGCTTGTTTCATCTCGGTTTGCACTCTAGCTTGGATTCCGCACTTGCTAGTGTGTTTCACATAACAAGGTTAAGGTTTGACTCATCCTCCGAGGGACCTACAACAGTATACATGAAGCGTATGTTAGAAGCCAGATTCAATCGAACACTTAGAGCTATGCCACATGTCCACTCATTTGAGATATGCCACACGTATGCTTATGTGGCTGCTTATTTGGCATCAACCATAGGGTGACATGTGTCCCAATGGTTTGCTTTATTAGAGACTAGGTTATCACCCGGGAAATGCTTCCCGGGCCGGAGAAAGTTATTAATATACTTATTATTTATAAGCAATACATACTTAAAATCATAAAAAATAACTGACATGTTAATGGAATCAAAAAGCAATAGTTTACATTATAAGCTACCAAAGACTTTTTTATAGACGACATTAGACGTCTTATTTGTTGGTTTTCCATTGGCATCGAATATATATTTTTATTTTACATCTAAACCCGAAACCCGACCAACCTGGCACGAACTAACCCGAATACCCAAACCCGACTGACCCAAAATTTAAATCGGTTGGTTATTGGGTCCCTTTTTGTCGGCCAAAAACCCAAACTACACGACCCGAAAAATCCAAAACCCGGAAAACAATGGGTCGATGTGTTTTATTTCTAACTGTTCAACTAATTAAAATAAAAAAATAGGCCCATATATGGAAAGCACTTTTGAGAGTATAGACATATTTTCTTATAATATTATATATACTAATTTTTTATTTAGTATATATCATAATCTAGGTTTTTCTAATCAACCTGAATTTTAGCTTTCAAACTCAAATCCAATTTTTATTTCTAATTCAAAATCAGTTTTGACATTACAGCCCAAATCAGTCATTATAACCAAACCTCTAACCAAAGCAGGGCCCTCAAATCCAGCATATAATGGAGGAGCAGGAGCATAGAAGGGCCTGTATGCCAGAATAATCCCCGAACAAACCCGGAAGTTGACAAACAAAACCCGGATAACCAAAATAAATGCTGAAGCTGACAGACAAACCTGGACCTTGGTAACGAACCCGGAGCTGGTGCTGGACTACAAACCCGGACCATAACCTCGGATGCCAAGTTAATTCCGACGCAAAGTTAATACGTAAGTTAAACATGGAGCTCAAAGCCCAGATCGAGATGATCACAGACCCGGACCACAAACCCAGAGGCTCATCAACCCAACTTTTAGTCTTCAGCATCCATTCTAAAACCCTGACAACATTACATACGTTGGTAAAGCAGTATTTCTTGGCTTTGTACAGCTGGACAATGACCGATATGCCCCTATATTTGTAGAAGAACCTGCTGTTCCCGTTGGTCCAAAATAAAAGCACAGCCTGATGCCACCAGCTCTGATCTGAACTGTATCATACTTGGAAGCCCACAACAGAAAAAGAATTCGCAGCATCAAGCCATTACAAAGCTTAATCAGCAGCACTACCACTTTGCAATTTTTTATCCAATGCTTTAATCCAGAAAACGGAAGCCAAACACGTGATAGCATAACCGGAATCCAAACTCGGGGAATCCATGAGCAAACCAACCAACACGGAGCCAAAAAAACAGATACCATACTCATTCTAGTAGACTGCCAGTACTTGTTACACAGGGAATATCGCTTTCTGGACCCGGTAGGACTGAACTAAAGCTTACGAGCACAGTTACGAGCCAAATTCGTCACCTCCCCATAAAGCCACTTTTGCATACTTCGATTCCAGCCATTCTTCTTCAACAGAATCACATTAACGCTACTATGTAAACAAATAGCAAATCCAAACCTCAGGGACGCATTTTTACTCTTTTTTTATATATAATGAAACCGATTATGATAATTGTAGGTCCGGCTAGGAGGATCTAGTCGCCTAATCCTTGTGTACAAAGCAACCCGGTTGTGCGGAATCCAACCGGGAAAGCAAACCGAGATAGAATACGCAATATAACGACACACAAGACTCAACGATTAACACCTCTGTATTAATACGTATGAAAAGTCAGTTACAAGCTCAATGTTTACAAATATACTCTTTAAACTCTCTATGTTCTCTCTTGTGTGTGTGCTCTGAATTCTCTATGTGTTCTCCTCTGTTTCTTATACAGAGACTGACTATTTATAGTCACAGACACCACGAAACAGAACAGATCTTGGCGAAACAAAACATAGACGACCAAAGGGAAGCAGATGTCGATGAAAGAGAATCAATGTCGACGAAACAGTATGTTTCGTCGACTTCCAGCCTGTTTCGCCGAACTGGGCTTAGGCCCAAACAGTAAGGCCCAGAAGCTTGTTTCGCCGACTTTGGTTTAGGCCCATGTCTTGTTTTCTTGTCTTGTTTCATCTCATGGACTAAATCTAAGTCCTTTATCCATCTTGGCCCATGTTTGATCTTGTACACGACCGAGGAAAGTCGCGTCCTTGATCGAATCACGTCGCGTCAAGTCGCGTCCACAAATATGTATCAACAAACTCCCCCTTGGATGCTACTCGCGAGATTCGCCTTTCATGTCTTCTATGTCGGAGGATCTTCAATGTCTTCACGTCTTGAAAGCAGAAAGTGTATCAACAAACTCCCCGTTTCATGTCGGAAGTGTGTTGACAAACTCCCCCTTAACATATGCTACCCCTTGAGGTATGCTCGTGAATGACTTGATCTTCACTATTTGAGAGATGATGGTCAGCGGCAACTCGATCATCTTCATCATTTGAGTGCCTTCACGTCGTGTCTTCATTCCGAAGCTTGTCATCGACCATGTTCTCATTGCCTTTAGAATCTGCACATGCAAGAAATCTAAACGCGTAATGAGAACAACTGCTTGGAATATAGTTAGTATAAACAAACGACACACGTATGACCATATCTCAATCAAACACCGTCCGAAAGTTTGAAAGTTTAACAAATTTGTCAATTTTAGTTTTTAACTTTCAAAACTTGCAAATTTCGACCGTTTATGAAGATTTAGTCAATTCGGTTTTCAGTCAGGTTTCAGGTAACGTAGACTCGAGATCCAACATCGTACAATCGAAAATAAGATAGAAATAAAATCTTTTTGGCTCTTAGAAAGTTTATATTAAAACACACCTAAAATCTTTTTGGAATTTTTGAATATTTCAAATGTAAAGACAGAAAGCATTAAATAAATATTTACAGACATTCTTTTTGCGAGTTTCGAGGGTAAGAGAATCATATCAGTGTACGGTCAAGCCTAAACGCTCTTGTTGTTCAGTTAGTTAACATTAAGATAAGAATCCTATAACGATTATCGGTATTGTTGTCCACATAAGCTCAACTTATCAGATGTAATCATGGCGAGGGGATACGTTGAGGTATGATTTATACTTACCGACCGGTGTTCATCCACATCACGACACATTCCCGTATCAAGGTATGCACGAGGGTTCATCTTACCGGTGAGTATACCGATTATCATCTGTTTGACCGTATATGATGTGAGATTCTCACTTATTTGATTTGAAAACAAGCCCTATGTGATAGAATCACTTATTGATGAGGAACTTGATTTTCATATGCATGAGGGCACAGTAGCAAGTCCGTGAACAGGTCAGTACTTTCGTACAGCAGAGAGACGAACTTGACTCCCGGATAAATGTGATATTCTATCACTTATTTGTTTGGACATGTGATTGTTGATCACTTATTGAGGTCGAATGCAGTATGTACACGTATGTATGGTATCATGGAAGATCTAGACTTGCGTCCCCGTTATTTTTCGGTAAAAGATACAACCATGATACCCAGATGATAAGCAGCATAAAGACCGAATATCTCAGAACCTCGGCAATCTTTCAAACGAAATTTCGATACTAAGACCATATGCCAATGAATGGTTTCCACCTAGTCTTCAGTCGATTAAGATTTATATCACCATGCACACTTTAAAATGATTGTGAGCCTACCGATACATCTTATATAGAGCTGCTTATCGTTTTTCAGTTTAGGTTTAAAGAGGTTTGGATAGACCACTGATGTACTATCAATTTCTCTTTTGCGCAGCAGGAAAACTCATTTTTGATTTTCTATTGTTTTTGTGTTTTTAAATTTTTCGATGTTTTTGGATTTTCAAATTTGGATTTACTCCCCCTAAAATCAACAAAGTAAGATAAATTTAAAACACAAATGTATTTACAAAAATGATTTTCCGATGTTGGTTTTACTCTTGCTTGACCTTAATGCCGTTTACCAATAGTAAAAAGTCAAATCTTGATTTGTCAAATGCTTTGGTAAAAAGGTCGGCACGTTGGTCATCGGTGTGGACCTTAACAACATCGATTAGCCTTTTATCAAAGCAATTACGTATGAAGTGATATTTGATTTCGATGTGTTTGGTTTTTTAATGCTGCACAGGATTTCTAGTGATCTGTAAAGCAGCAGAATTATTAACGTAAATAGGAGTAGTTAGGAATTCAAAACCGTAGTCGCGTAATTGTTGTTGGATCCATAGGACTTAGGAGCAAAAACTTGAAGCAACAATGTATTCAGCTTCGCATGTTGAAGTAGCGACGCATGTCTGCTTCTTGCACTGCCATGTGACTAGGCGATTTCCCAAAAACTGACATCCAGCAGTTGTGGATTTGTCGTCGATTTTGCATCCGCCAAAATCAGAATCACTGAAAGCGATCAAGTCAAAGTTATTATCCCTAGGGTACCATAGACCGGTGTCAGGGCAACCCTTCAAATAACCAAAAATCCTTTTGACAGCTGCAAGATGTGATGCCTTCGGGTTGACTTGATATCTGGCAAGCAGGCATGTTGGGTACATTATATCTAGTCTTGATGCTGTGAGGTACATAAGAGATTCGATCATCGCGCGGTAGTATGAGGGGCTAACAGCTTCACCCTTCAAGTCCGGAGTAATTCCGTGATTTTGTGGCAATGGGGTACCGATGGGCGTTGCATCATACATATGGAACCGGCTCAAGATGTCACCAACATATTTAGTCTGATGGATGAATATCCCAGACTCGGTTTCTTGCACTTGTAGGCCCAAGAAGAAGGTCATTTCCCCCATAGCACTCATCTCGAATTTATCCTGCATAATGCGCTCGAAATTCCTACACAAAACATCATTAGTAGAACCAAAAATAATATCATCAGCGTATACCTGTACCAGAAGAAGATCTCCATCTTGTTCTTTGATGAAAAGAGTACAGTCGATAAGACCTCTGCGAAAACCATTCTCCAGCAGATAATTTGATAAGGTTGCGTACCAAGCTCGCGGTGCTTGAAGACCATAAAGAGCTTTGTTGAGCAACCAAACTCGATCGGGATGGATAGGATCTTCAAAACCTGGAGGTTGTTCGACGTACACCCCTTCTTCAACCACACCATGTAAGAATGCACTTTTGACGTCCATCTGGTAAACCTTGAATCCTTTGAATGAGGAATAAGCCAGAAAGATCCGAATTGCTTCCAGACGTGCAACAGGTGCATAGACTTCGTTGTAGTCGATCCCTTCAATCTGACGAAAACCTTGAACGACTAATCTTGCTTTGTTTCGAATAACTACACCACGGTCATCCTTTTTGCATTTGAACACCCAACGGGTACGAATCTTCTTGTAACCAGCAGGTTTCTCTACGAGTTTCCAGACACCAAGCTTCTGGAATTGTTGCAATTCTTCCTGCATTGCTTCAACCCAAGAGTTATCTTTCATAGCTTCTTTCCAAGTTCTTGGCTCTTCCTGTGAGACATAACACGCGAAAGACCAATCATTTTGTTGCCCGGATTCTCGAATAGCTGCATACAGGCCTGCATTGTTGTTGTTTCGCAACATGTGTCTTGTTTGAACGAAGTCGTTGATGTTTGTTGTAGCCAAAACCCGGTTGTATTTCAGAATCTCCAAGAAACTATTCCACTGGGGTGGCAACGCATCAGCAAACTTCTTCACCACCTCAACTGGAGTCGTCACAACCCCAAAATTACCCAACTCAGTAAGCAAGTGATAGAACCGACTTGTCATGCCTCCCAACGATTCCTTATCCATACACGTGAAGCCATCGAATTCTTTCTTGAGTAGATCATGTCGCAATTGACGTGTTGCTTCATTTCCTACCCCCTGGTCTTCAACGCATCCCACAATTTCTTCGTTGTCTTGAAACTGACAAACTGATGGTAAATATCTTTGCTTAACGCCTGAGTAAGAATGGCGTATGCTTTCTTTTCCAGATCATACGTCTTTTTCTGATCTTCAGGAAGATCGGCAAACTTAGCAGCAGATGAAGCGGCAACCTCTATCGTTTGATCAAAATCTGTGGTGAAACGTAGCCACAATTCTGTATTTTGCCCCAGCACGTAAGTGTAGAACCTATCAACCCATCCCAGATACTCATTTAAATGCATCAACTTTGGAGGCCGATTCAAACTTCCGGTTTCACTTTCGCTCAATAGAGTACTTTGAATACTAGGCGTTTGATTTGATACGAAAGCCCATTGACCGGTTGATATAGCATTTGTTTGCGAAGAGGTGGATACGGGAGATTCGGCCCATGAAGGAGATAAACTTGTGTTTCTGCATTTTCCCTCATCCGGAGACGGAGTTCCCCACCAACTTGGATTCATATTTGATCAAGAAAAATGATTACCTGAAAATCACACCTCAAACAAACAGTTAAACCACAAATGCAAACCTTCTGTTAAAAAATATAAGTGTTTCAACGAAACAAGTTTCAACTCTATGAGTGACGAAACGGGCCCAAGATTATCTAAGGCCCAAGTGTCGGCGAAACAAATATATATGAGCCCAACAGTTTGACGAAAGTGAGGCCAACAAAATTTTTTGTTTTGGGTTTGACGAAACAAAGGGGGTCCTTTTGGGCTTGACGAAACTAATTTATTCTTGTTGGGCTTTCAAGTCGGCGAAACAAGAATGGTGTAATTGGGCTTACACTTTCGACGAAAATGGCCCGGTACACTTTGACGAAACAGATGGGCCAACAAGGCAATTTGACGAAACAAAATAAATGGCCTAAATCGACGAAACGGAAAAGGTTTTGAATGACGAAAAAGATAAGCTTCTTTGGGCTTTTAAAGCGACGAAACAAGGCCCACTAGTAGATGAAACATGCTTTGATTCGTCGAAGACCAGGCCCACTTCCTGTTTCGTCGAAGATCACTTTTGGCGAAATAGAATTTGTTCCGTTGAATGTTGTTTGGTTGAAAAAGGTGTCCGTGGTTGGTAGACTTTTTGACTTTATCCTCTACTAACACAACAGTTCCTGCTTTCGGCTAAGACATACCCATTTCACCAACCAAGTATGGTGAACAATATTTTAATCCTTTTACACTTCTAAATGCACAAACACTTTTCACATCTAATCCTCAAAGATCAAAAAGTGTGAAACTATGAAGAACACTTTGAAGGTTGTGAAGAACACTATAAACTTTCCGGTAAGACTATGAGTTTTCCGCTGACCCGAAACTTTCCGAACACACTATTTTGCTAAAAATGTTTAATAAAAACCCATAACTAACATGTGAACATGAGAAATAACAAGGTTTTTAACAAAACACAAAGCAAAAACACAAGATTAAACCCGATTTTAAGATGTTTTTCCAGAAAATATGAACTTTTCAAAACCCGAAAAACAACCAAGAACACCTCGGTTTTAACAAGGAGAAGAGCCAAGGCTCTGATACCACTTGTAGGTCCGGCTAGGAGGATCTAGTCGCCTAATCCTTGTGTACAAACCAACCCGGTTGTGCGGAATCCAACCGGGAAAGCAAACCGAGATAGAATACGCAATATAACGACACACAAGACTCAACGATTAACACCTCTGTATTAATACGTATGAAAAGTTAGTTACAAGCTCAATGTTTACAAATATACTCTGTAAACTCTCTATGTTCTCTCTTTTGTGTGTGCTCTGTATTCTCTATGTGTTCTCCTCTGTTTCTTATCCAGAGACTGACTATTTATAGTCACAGACACCACGAAATAGAACAGATCTTGGCGAAACAAAACATAGACGACGAAAGGGAAGCAGATGTCGACGAAAGAGAATCAATGTCTACGAAACAGTATGTTTCGTCGACTTCCAGCCTGTTTCGCCGAACTGGGCTTAGGCCCAAACAGTGAGGCCCAGAAGCTTGTTTCGCCGACTTTGGTTTAGGCCCATGTCTTGTTTTCTTGTCTTGTTTCAGCTCATGGACTAAATCTAAGTCCTTTATCCATCTTGGCCCATGTTTGATCTTGTACACGATGGAGGAATGTCGCGTCCTTGATCGAATCACGTCGCATCAAGTCGCGTCCACAAATGTGTATCAACAATAATAGTAACAATCATAACCATAAACTTTGTGCCATTTTGTGACAACTCGAGTTTCCGAGATTCTATTTTCGCATTTATTGCACGTTATTTGTTTGTGTTGTTTGTTTACATGACTAGTTGTTTCGCATCGGAACACGTTTGTAATATGTTAAAATCGTGTTGTGAAGGATATGTTATAATTGATGTGCTCGAGTGTGTTTGCTGATATATATAATTGTAGGTTGGTTAATATATGTGTTGTTTGAGTAGTAAAATGGATCGCATGCCAAACATCCCTCACGAAAACACCCATGGCCGAATACACTTCAAGTGTTTTCGTCCACTACTCCCTCAACGAAAACCAAAGGGGCTTTAGGCCCAGTAATGAATCACTTAGATATACATTCTGATCACAACCTTTACGAGGAGATATATTCGACAAACCCTAGACACCTATCGCTATCTCTCTCGTTTTCTTTTCTTTGAAACCCGACGGCTGCCCTCCCATTGTTCGAAGCTAGATCTCTGGTTGATCATTCTGAGTCGGTTAGTGACTTTCACAATTAGTTGTTTCAGATCTGATTATATTATTATGTTGTTGCTTGTGTTCATGAAAGAACCAGATATGATCGATCAGTTACATAGTTATGTAACTGTATACGAAACATGATAGGGTTGAGTGATTTGTCTTGTATGATATGAATGTGGTCAGAATTCGAAAACAGATTAACATGCCGATAGTGTTGATTATTTGATATGATTATGCTAATTGACTGAATGATCATGTTAACCTGTTCGTATTAAATAGTGATTGAATGTTGATGATTGTCATAAGATAAATCATATGATTACATGAGTCCGTTGATTGAAGGTTGGGTGATGTAGATAATGTAACCGTAGGATATTAGGGTGCTGGGTGTGTAAATGATGTTGTTGATGATGATGTATCCCACCGAAAACCCAATTCCCAACGAAAACACCCTGGTGTTTTCGGCCCAAGAGGGATTTCGATCCAAAGGGTTTTCGCCACCTAGGCGATTTCGTCCAACAGGTGTTTTCGGCCCAAAGAGATTTCCCCAAAGCCTTGATTGTCACATGTGATTTCGTGAAGTTATTCAGTAACATTGCTGGTTTATTTAGTTAGTTAGTTTATTAACTTGGTTAAATTATTTATCTTGTTAACTTTGTTAATTCTGTTAAGCTCATAACATTACTAGTTTATTAACTCCGTTAAGTTAGGTTGATTAATTCAGTTAATCAATTAATTTTATTAACTCTACTTACTCAGTTATGATATGTAAGTCTGTTAAGAGTGTACCCCTTATTAACTGTGTAACTCTGTTAGCTTAGTAAACCTGTTAAGTTTATTAACACCGCTGAACATGCC
This sequence comes from Helianthus annuus, assembly GCF_002127325.2. Taxonomy (NCBI): domain Eukaryota; kingdom Viridiplantae; phylum Streptophyta; class Magnoliopsida; order Asterales; family Asteraceae; genus Helianthus; species Helianthus annuus. Next base: position 156,881,191 of record NC_035443.2, read on the forward strand.
AATTATGTTTAAATGTTAACTGGATTATGTTAACTAGATTAGGTATTTTAAGCTTGAATTGCATGATATTGACTTACCGCTTAGATGATACATGATGTTAACTGCCAAGCACACTTTGTGTCATATATTGCATGCGAAACTTTATAAACTTGAACTCACTTAGAATACATGCCTGAAATAGGACTTGATTGATTTCTGGTGAGCGCATAACTTAGCATACCGAGCAAACCAAGGTGAGTTCACACAGCCAAGGCATGGGATTCCCGGGTGGGAATGGGATTGGATGACTTATTGTATATACTCAGATGATAGAACCTAACGATACGATACGGCTAGACTAGTAACACTTATTGAACTGATCTTCGCACACCTACCAAGGGTTGGCCGCGATATTATGACTGACTTCGCACACCTGCCTTAGGAAGGCCGCGAACTAAATCTACTAATCTTTGCACACCTGCCTTAGGAAGGCCGCGAACTAAATATACTAATCTTCGCAAACCTGCCTGGGAGGCCGCGATACGAATAAACCTAGTCTAGAATACTTGGGAAAAACATCCCCTAATATCTTCGCATACCTGCCTGGGAGGCCGCGATGGAAACTAATACGATACATGACATAACGAACGAACATACTACTACTCGCACTATACTATTGCTGAACTATTAACTGTGAGCTCGCTCAACTAGTTGTTGACTCTCTGCTGCATGCCTTGCAGGACCTTAGGTACTTATGGAGCTTGCACAAGGAGGAGCGGGTCGTTGTGGAGCATGGATCGTGGATGCCATGTTAAAACGTTTAAACAATCAAACTTAACATTACTTTGGTTTACATTTACAAACTTTGGATTTTCATTATTACGCTTCCGCTATTGATACTGTGTTTGGTTTAGAACATCAATTGTATTGAATTGGGTTTTACAAACTATCTTATTTATATTATGCTATGTTCAATATGATTGATGGCTTGATCCTGGTCATGTCACGCCTCCAAGCGGTGGTACTCCGCGTGTGGATTTTGGGGGTGTGACAGATTGGTATCAGAGCCGTTGGTTATAGAGAACTTGGTTTTAATATGGGAAAACGTTTTTATTAAAACCAGACTATAACCAGAACAGTGCTCTCAACGATCCACAACGACGCTTCGCTCCACGTGCAAGACTCAACATCCTAGGAAATAAGGTTTATGTTTATTGCCTACTTGCTAGAACTGCATAGAACTTTGCTCGTAGTATGCTAGATTACATTGCTTACTATACGTCGTTACATGAGAACCCCTGTGTGCTTACACTCTTCTGTCATCGCCCTATTTGCGAACCTCTCTAACTCATGTTGCATTTGCTATGAAGATCATGTCGGGACGTGTGAACATGACTCAAGCCCAGTTGACGGCTTTCGTTAATGAACTAATTGTTGCGGCACTTGCAACTGCTCAAGCAGGTAGTATACCCTGCAGTATAGACTCACACTAGGATCTTTAGATCCTACATTAACTCTCGTATTTAACTTGTCCTATTCGTACACAATAGGTCAACACGCGTAGCAGCCTGTCTGCACTTTCAAGAACTTCATGGACTGTCGTCCAAGCTCATTCAGTGGCACCGAGGGGGCAGTGGGACTCCTCCATTGGTTTGAGAAGCTAGAGTCAGTGTTTGAAATGTGCGAATGCCCTGAGGCTCGTAGGGTCAAGTATGCCACTGGCACGTTGGAAGGGATTGCGCTCACCTGGTGGAACGTGCAGTACATATCCTAGGGTTGGCAGCTGCTAACGCCACACCTTGGGAGGATTTCAAGGAATTGATTAAACGTGAGTACTGCACACGAGACGACATTCATAAGTTGGAGAATGAGCTATACCACTTGAAGATGACGGGGTCAGAGATTGAGGCTTATACGAAACGGTCGAATGAACTGGCCATCTTATGTCCAACGATGGTGGATCCTCCAGTTAAGCGCATCGAGTTGTATCTTAAGGGGCTTGCGCCAGAGATTCAGAGCCACGTGACGTCGGCTAACCTCAACAATATCCAAGACATTCAGCGTCTTGCCCACCGACTCACCGATCAGGCAGTGGATCAGAACAAGCTGCCAAAACGCATCAGTGCTACCACTACTGCGACTACTACTCCAGCTACTACTTCTGCCACCCCCAGCGAGAACAAAAGAAAGTGGGATGGGGATTCCAGCAAGGGATCAGTTTCTGTTCAGTCCCAAACACAGCAGCGCCGCACCAACGACTACCAGAGTCCGAATCAGCAATCATCAGGCAGTCAGGGGCAGGGTGGATATCGGGGAATTCACCCATGGTGTAGTAGGTGCAACAAACACCACAGTGGAAGATGTCGCAGGGAACGTTGTCAAAGATGCCTCAAGCCGGGTCATGAGGCTAAGGATTGTAGAAGCTCACGACCAGCAAATCAGAACCAGCAACTCCCACGGCCAGCTTCACAGAACCAGCAGCAGCAGCCACAGCGTGGAAACCGGGGATGTTTCTAGTGTGGGGCTGAAGGTCATTTCAAACGTGATTGCCCTCAATTGAACCAGAACCAGAATCGCCACAACAACAATAACCAGGGCAACGGGAACAACAACAACGGGGGAAACAACAACAACAATGGCAACGAAGCTCGGGGTCGTGCTTTTGTGCTGGGTCGAGGTGACGCAATGAATGATCCCAATGTGGTTATGGGTAAGTTTCTTCTCGACGATATTTATGTTACTGTCTTATTTGATTCGGGTGCTGATACAAGTTATATGTCCCTGAAAATGAGTAAATTGTTAAAACGTACACCAACACCCCTAAACACCAAACATGTCGTAGAGTTAGCTAATGGTAAAAGTGTAGAAGCCGCGCAGGTAATCAAGGGTTGTAGCATCGTTTTAGCTGGTCAGACCTTCTCGATTGATCTTATACCCATAGTTTTGGGTAGTTTCGACGTCGTCATCGGTATGGATTGGTTATCCCAACACCACGCAGAGATTTTATGCAAGGAAAAGATCATTCGTATTCCTCGCTCTAGTCAAGAACCTCTCGAAGTTCAAGGCGACAAGAGTGGTGCTGTGGTTGGCATCATCTCTTTCTTAAAGGCGCAGAAATGTTTACGAAAGGGGCACACTGCAACTCTGGCACTTATCACTGATGCATCAGCGAAAGAAAAGAAGTTGGAGGATATTCCAGTTGTACGTGACTTTCCTTAGGTATTTCCTGAAGATTTACCCGGTTTACCGCCTCACCGCCAAGTCGAATTCCAGATTGAGTTAGCTCCTGGAGCAGCACCAATAGCTCGCGCACCGTATCGGTTAGCTCCAACCGAACTGGAAGAACTGTCGAAGCAGCTACAAGAGCTCTTGGATAAGGGCTTTATTCGTCCAAGCTCATCGCCTTGGGGAGCTCCAGTACTTTTAGTGAAAAAGAAGGATGGCACTTTCAGGATGTGCATCGACTACCGTGAACTGAACAAGGTGACGGTGAAGAACCGTTATCCTCTACCGCGTATAGACGACTTATTCGACCAGTTGCAGGGGTCGAGTTACTACTCCAAGATAGACTTGAGGTCAGGGTATCATCAGCTGAGAGTCCGGGATGAGGACGTCTCCAAAACCGCATTCAGAACTCGCTACGGTCACTACGAGTTTCTTGTCATGCCATTTGGGTTAACGAATGCGCCTGCCGAATTTATGGATCTGATGAACAGGGTGTGCAAGCCGTACTTAGACAAGTTTGTGATTGTCTTCATCGACGACATTCTGATTTACTCCAAGAGTCAAGAGGAACACGAGCAACACCTACGATTGATTTTGGAACTTCTTCGAAAGGAGCAATTGTACGCCAAGTTTTCTAAATGCGACTTCTGGCTTCGTGAAGTCCACTTCTTAGGCCATGTGGTGAACAGGGATGGGATTCATGTCGATCCATCCAAGGTAGATTCGATCAGGAACTGGCCTGCACCGCGTACACCAACGGAAATACGCCAATTCTTGGGTTTGGCGGGTTACTACAGACGGTTTATCAAAGACTTCTCCAAGATCGCACAGCCGCTTACACTACTGACACAGAAGGGTGTCACCTACCGTTGGGGAGGTCCCCAGGAAACCGCTTTTCAGTACCTAAAGGATAGGCTTTGCAGCGCACCTATTCTCTCATTGCCAGAGGGCACGGATGATTTTGTGGTCTATTGTGACGCATCGATACAGGGGCTTGGTTGTGTATTGATGCAGCGGGATAAAGTTATTGCCTACGCTTCTCGTCAACTCAAGGTTCATGAACGGAACTACACGACGCACGATTTAGAGCTGGGAGCTGTTGTTTTCGCGCTCAAGATATGGCGACACTACCTGTACGGTACCAAGTGCACAATTTACACCGATCACAGGAGTCTCGAGCATATCTTCAAGCAGAAGGAATTGAACATGCGTCAACGACGATGGGTCAAGTTACTTAACGATTACGAATGCGCTATTAAGTATCATCCAGGCAAAGCCAATGTTGTGGCTGACGCTCTCAGTCGGAAAGACACTCTACCTAGGCGTGTACGAGCTTTGCAGCTCACTATTCAGTCCAGTCTTCCTGCACAGATACGAACTGCTCAGATCGAAGCATTGAAACCCGACAACGTCAAAGCTGAAGCCTTACGCGGCTCAAGGCCACGAATGGAACAAAAGGAAGACGGCGCCTACTATGTAACAGGGCGTATTTGGGTCCCACTTTTTGGCGGTTTACGCGAGCTGGTAATGGACGAAGCTCACAAGTCCCGCTACTCGGTACATCCAGGGTCGGATAAAATGTACCACGACATCAGAACAACATACTGGTGGCCTGGCATGAAAGGCCACATAGCGACTTACGTTGGCAAGTGTTTGACATGTGCAAAAGTCAAAGTGGAATATCAGAAACCAGCGGGCCTACTTCAGCAACCTAAGATACCACAATGGAAATGGGAAGAAATTTCCATGGATTTTGTTACTGGCCTACCCAGATCCCAGCGTGGGAATGATACCATATGGGTGATCGTGGATTGACTCACCAAATCTGCACACTTCCTGGCCATAAAGGAAACGGATAAGTTCTCCACTCTCGCAGACGTTTATCTTAAAGAAGTTGTTTCGAGGCACGGGGTGCCCACCTCTATCATTTCGGATCGGGATGCACGATTCACGTCAGAGCTATGGCAAGCGATGCATAAATCTTTCGGCTCACGGTTAGACATGAGCACAGCGTATCATCCTCAGACGGATGGGCAGTCTGAGCGAACGATCCAAACTCTTGAAGACATGCTTCGGGCATGTGTTATTGATTTCGGCAACGGCTGGGAAAAGCATCTCCCTTTGGTGGAGTTCTCTTACAATAACAGTTATCACACCAGCATACAAGCCGCTCCATTCGAGGCATTGTACGGGCGTAAATGCCGGTCACCTCTCTGTTGGGCAGAGGTGGGGGATAGTCAGATCACGGGTCCGGAGATTGTAGTGGACGCCACAGAAAAGCTTGCACAAATACGACAACGCATGGCGGTAGCACGCGACCGTCAGAAAGCATACGCGGATAAGCGTAGGAAACCGTTGGAATTTTAGGTCGGGGACCGGGTTTTACTAAAAGTCTCACCCTGGAAGGGTGTGGTTCGTTTTGGCAAACGGGGCAAACTAAATCCGCGGTATGTCGGACCGTTCGAGATCATCGAGAAGATAGGCAAAGTGGCCTACAAGCTAAACCTACCAGCTGAACTCGGTGCAGTTCACAATGTATTTCACGTGTCGAATCTGAAGAAGTGCCTGTCAGATGAGACCCTCATAGTTCCTTTTAAGGAACTCACTATCGACGAGCGGTTGCAGTTCGTCGAGGAACCAGTTGAAATCACGGACCGAGATGTTAAGGTCCTCAAAAACAAGAGAATCCCTCTTGTCCGAGTTCGTTGGAACTCCAAACGTGGCCCAGAGTACACCTGGGAACGCGAAGACCAGATGACAGAAAAGTACCCCCAGTTATTCGAAACCAATGCAACTACTACTGAGGCTGAAGCTACTACTGCGGAATTTCGGGACGAAATTCCAAATCAACGGGGGGATGATGTGACACCCCAGGAAAACCAGTAAACGATACAACTTACATAGCTTCCTCAGTACCGCATGCTAAATTTCGGGACGAAATTTCTTTCAAGTTGGGGATAATGTGACAACTCGAGTTTCCGAGATTCTATTTTCGCATTTATTGCACGTTATTTGTTTGTGTTGTTTGTTTACACGACTAGTTGTTTCGCAACGGAACACGTTTGTAATATGTTAAAATCGTGTTGTGAAGGATATGTTATAATTGATGTGCTCGAGTGTGTTTGCTGATATATATATAATTGTAGGTTGGTTAATATATGTGTTGTTTGAGTAGTAAAATGGATCGCATGCCAAACATCCCTCACGAAAACACCCATGGCCGAAAATACTTCAAGTGTTTTCGTCCACTACTCCCTCAACAAAAACCAAACGGGCTTTAGGCCCAGTAATGAATCACTTAGATATACATTCTGATCACAACCTTTACGAGGAGATATATTCGACAAACCCTAGACACCTATCGCTATCTCTCTCGTTTTCTATTCTTTGAAACCCGACGGCTGCCCTCCCATTGTTCGAAGCTAGATCTCTGGTTGATCATTCTGAGTCGGTTAGTGACTTTCACAATTAGTTGTTTCAGATCTGATTATATTATTATGTTGTTGCTTGTGTTCATGAAAGAACCAGATATGATCGATCAGTTATGTAACTGTATACGAAACATGATAGGGTTGAGTGATTTGTCTTGTATGATATGAATGTGGTCAGAATTCGAAAACAGATTAACATGCCGATAGTGTTGATTATTTGATATGATTATGCTAATTGACTGAATGATCATGTTAACCTGTTCGTATTAAATAGTGATTGAATGTTGATGATTGTCATAAGATAAATCATATGATTACATGAGTCCGTTGATTGAAGGTTGGGTGATGTAGATAATGTAACCGTAGGATATTAGGGTGTTGGGTGTGTAAATGATGTTGTTGATGATGATGTATCCCACCGAAAACCCAATTCCCAACGAAAACACCCTGGTGTTTTCGGCCCAAGAGGGATTTCGATCCAAAGGGTTTTCGCCACCTAGGCGATTTCGTCCAACAGGTGTTTTCGGCCCAAAGAGATTTCGCCAAAGCCTTGATTGTCACATGTGATTTCGTGAAGTTATTCAGTAACATTGCTGGTTTATTTAGTTAGTTAGTTTATTAACTTGGTTAAATTATTTATCTTGTTAACTTTGTTAATTCTGTTAAGCTCATAACATTACTAGTTTATTAACTCCGTTAAGTTAGGTTGATTAATTCAGTTAATCAATTAATTTTATTAACTCTATTTACTCAGTTATGATATGTAACTCTGTTAAGAGTGTACCCCTTATTAACTGTGTAACTCTGTTAGCTTAGTAAACCTGTTAAGTTTATTAACACCGCTGAACATGCCAATTATGTTTAAATGTTAACTGGATTATGTTAACTAGATTAGGTATTTTAAGCTTGAATTGCATGATATTGACTTACCGCTTAGATGATACATGATGTTAACTGCCAAGCACACTTTGTGTCATATATTGCATGCGAAACTTTATAAACTTGAACTCACTTAGAATACGTGCCTGAAATAGGACTTGATTGATTTCTGGTGAGCGCATAACTTAGCATACCGAGCAAACCAAGGTGAGTTCACACAGCCAAGGCATGGGATTCCCGGGTGGGAATGGGATTGGATGACTTATTGTATATACTCAGATGATAGAACCTAACGATACGATACGGCTAGACTAGTAACACTTATTGAACTGATCTTCGAACACCTGCCAAGGGTTGGCCGCGATATTATGACTGACTTCGCACACCTGCCTTAGGAAGGCCGCGAACTAAATCTACTAATCTTCGCACACCTGCCTTAGGAAGGCCGCGAACTAAATCTACTAATCTTCGCAAACCTGCCTGGGAGGCCGCGATACGAATAAACCTAGTCTAGAATACTTGGGAAAAACATCCCCTAATATCTTCGCATACCTGCCTGGGAGGCCGCGATGGAAACTAATACGATACATGACATAACGAACGAACATACTACTACTCGCACTATACTATTACTGAACTATTAACTGTGAGCTCGCTCAACTAGTTGTTGACTCTCTGCTGCAAGCCTTGCAGGACCTTAGGTACTTATGGAGCTTGCACAAGGAGGAGCGGGTCGTTGTGGAGCATGGATCGTGGATGCCATGTTAAAACGTTTAAACAATCAAACTTAACATTACTTTGGTTTACATTTACAAACTTTGGATTTTCATTATTACGCTTCCGCTATTGATACTGTGTTTGGTTTAGAACATCAATTGTATTGAATTGGGTTATACAAACTATCTTATTTATATTATGCTATGTTCAATATGATTGATGGCTTGATCCTGGTCATGTCACGCCTCCAAGCGGTGGTACTCCGCGTGTGGATTTTGGGGGTGTGACAGATTTTCCCTCTTACCATATATCTAAAACTAATTGTACATTTTTAAGAGTATATTTCAGAAAACATCCTTTACGCTTGCCAAAATTGCAGGTTCCGTCCTTTATCTTTAGAACTTGCCGAGTACATTCTTTAAGTTTATTTATTTTTTGTTACCGAGTTAGTCCTTTATCACTAACTGAGTTTATTTTAACAATTAAATCCCCTCACATGCCAAACATGTGAGGGTATATTTGTCAATTCCTCTTCAATTCCTATAAAACCAACAGTATTCAACCCACGGAAATAATAACAAAGCGAATACCATAAGATTGTGGTTTGAATGCTGATGTTGGTTTTATAATAATTGGAGAGAAATTGACAAATATACCCTCACACTTTTGGCATGTGAGGGAATTTAACTGTTAGAACAAACTCAGTTAGTGCTAAAGGACTAACTCGGTAACAAAATATAAACGTAGCGGATGTAATGGGCAAGTTTTAAACATAAAGGATGGAACCTGCCATTTTTGGCAAACGTAAATAATGTTTTCCGCATTACCACATTTTACTCTTTTTTAATACCAACCAATCAGACCAGACCCATTTTAACCCATTACCCGACTCGTCCATTTTCCCACCTCTAGTAACAAAGAGTAAATTTTTATGTACAAATATCACTGAGAGAGAACCTGAACTGATGTTGAAATCAGCCGTTAAGTGCGACAAACTAAAGTTTCTAGGGATCTCGCCCAAAAACCTTAACAACAAACGACAGTGCATCAGGATCCACAATCGGTTCATTCACAGTCTTCGCGTTCGCGTTCGATTCTTCGCCAATAAATGAAGCAACAGGCACCTCTGGCATAACCGGATGCCTTTCTAATTGTAGCACACCGATAGCTAATGCACACCTTCTGCATTATAGAATTTATAAAATGTTATGCTGAGCATATAATTATTAATCTATACATACCATATCCACACAAATTAACTTATTTTATGAAGCTAATGTACATTAGTTTTACTGAAAATAAACACATAAAAACTTTTACGACTGGATATGGACTATAGAAGTGCTTAACTATTCAAATATGTATTAGTATCATTACACCTCCAGAAAACCGTGGTACTTAAACTATTTTCAGTATCCTATAAATCCATTAACCATGACTTACATAATGCTTCTATTGATATAGAACATTTTGAGAAATTCCCAAACCACCAAATAACCCAAAATACATCCATTAAAAGCCAAATAAGATGTCTTTAATACAAAAATCAGTATTAACAATAACGAAATTTATGGTAGGATTTCAAGTGTTAACAGACCACTAACGAACCTCTACAGTGTGAGGATTTATAGTCTGCAACACACCATCAATTGCCTTGACTAAAAAATATGTCCTATCAACTGGACCTTTTTAGATAGTCTGCAACACACGATCAATTGCCTTGACTAAAAAATATGTCCTATCAACTGGACCTTTTTAGATGCTTTGGAGTTCTGATCAACCCGTCCTAATGTTCTAGAATTAAAAAAAACAATATTATAAAAGCCTTATAAAACTAAATTAGGAATGACATTCTTTTTTGTGTATTCAGAACAAATGATGAAAAGTTTCTTTTTTGTTAATAAAATTGCCTGTTATATGAACCGAAAAAGAATATAACCATCAAATATCCCAAATAGGCAGACGGTCTGCCCATCGATCTTGCAAGTTTTGACATCAAAGAAGTCTTCCATGGTTGCCCTTTTTCCCCTGAAACTTGAGAAACCACAGATCAATCTTCCATCCTCAAAACTTGCATTTATTTACACCAACTGCACTAATTTGTCATTCCCACCCATGATCCTATTCAACGCAACCAAAACAGATAAGTCGGTATAACAAAACAGGATGTACAAATGCCATATTATGAACTAACTCTTAAAGCATCTCCACACACCTATTTACCTAGGCATCCACATAAAAGTAAATATGATCAAAGTTACAAACATACCAGCTTTCACGTAATCATTATGGCAAGGTAACTGGGTTAGATTACACAAGTGAATTTGCAAATTTATTTTAAGGTTTTTTTCTTTCTAAATAATGGATCAAAAGTAGAAGATGCAACTCAAACGTACACGTTAAAAGAAATTGGACCATTCAAAAAAAATTTTGCTTGCCTAAGCTACAGTAGAATATCAAATTAATAATATGATAACCAACAAAATGACATAAAACTCGTACAAAATAGATTAAAAGGAAAACTTTTCATACCAAGAGATTTAAACAATCAAAACATTAGCAATTAATTATTAACTTACAGTTGCAATTTCAGAGTTGGTAGTCAAGTCTCCATATCTGGCACTCAATGTAAACGTTCACCCAGCAAAAGGGTGGACCAGAAAATTCTAGCCTGAACATAGTTTCATCCTTATTAATTAATAAAAGTTTTGTACTAAAACAATAAAAAAATACAATAAAAGGAATGCTATGTTAGAATGTAAACTTAGCATATATTGTTTATTATTATTATTATTATGTAATATTATAGTTATCATAGGTTATTATTATGTTAGTGGCGGTTATCAAACTAACCGACCGGTATATATATGTAATCTCTGTGAACATTGTTTTTCACTAAGATATTTTCAATATACAATATCCATTTTTTCATGTTTCTCTGTTCCCTGTTCAAACACACACGAGTACGATAACGATGTCTATTATGATGACGGCTTCCGCTAACATGTGGTTATTAGTTATTTATAAACATAATTATGTTTTGTTGTTACTTATACTTAATATTATTACTATATCTACATGTATGAACCGATATGGACAAAGAGGTGTGACGGTTGGTTATCGGTTGGAGTTTGACGGTTTCTCCCGCCAAATTTAAACTGCCAAACAACTGTCTTGACCCAAGCATGTATATAAACTTGTTGCCAGGAACATCCCTTGGCACCAAGACATTCATAATTCCAATTATTGTCTGTCCATTCTTATTCCTATTTACTGTTTAATCATGCCTTCCAATTCGGTCAATAATTCCCTATTTCGTGTCAAACCCCCAAAACCCTGCTGTGATGATGATAAAGATCATCGGCTTCCGCTAACAAGTGGTATCAGAGCCGGTTATGTAAGTGATGATGATCTAAAGCCATCATCAACCATGATGCCATGTATGCATTGGACTGAAGAAAAACATGAAAGAAAATGGATGCAGCGATGTTGTTACTATTGTAACAGACCAGGCCATAAGATTTCTACATGTCAAGAGAAGGAGAAAGATGAAGAAAGTCAGTTACTTCGTCTAGCGGTTAACACGGGTACACGGAAAGATCAAGAAGCAGGAAAAGATATACAATCCGGGCAGAGACAAGAATTTATGGTGATCGGAACCGACGGAGGATACTGGTCAGATATATGGTATGTTAGTAAAACTTACAAACGTCATATCTCTGGTAATATTGACATGTTTAAACCAATGAAAAGTATGTCATGTGTTGAAACGGAGACTGGGGAAAACAATTTCTTTTTTATTAGAAGGATTGGTGTCGTTGATATTATAACAGGGACCGAAAAGGAGGCTCGAATACAAAGTGTGTTTTACACACCAGACATTGATAGAAATGCCTTGAGTCTCGATCAGTTAATGATTCCAGGGATTCACGGTGAAATTCATGGGAGATGTATGTAAATTATTTCCCACTTTCAGTGTTCCTATAAATAATAAAAGGAATGTTCATACTGGTCTGACAAGAGAAGAAGAGATCGGAGAACTTGAAAAGGAATATATGTTCAGTAAGAGTTCCGATCATGAGAAATTCAAATCGGATTTTTTAAATGAATATTTCGAAAACTTGAATGTCTATGCCACCGAACTAGACTGGAACATACTGATCTTACAGACAATGTCCTTTAAGGACTTTCAAGATTGCAAGGCGTTACTGCACATGCTTGAAGATGAAGATTATGTGATCAAGTATAAATACTATCTTGATTCGGCTTTCAACAACATGATAGAATGGTTTATTAAAGAGAAACTGGAAATTCACTCAAGACCATTACTTGCATATGCATCAAACAACCGGAAAGTGGGATTACTGGATCTGTACATGGTGGTAAAAAGAGAAGGAGGTCATCAGAATGGCATGTGGGCCATGATAGCAAAAGATATAGGTTTTGAGTATGAAGACGGTGAATACATGCGCCTGATATACGCTATGTATCTGGATGTACTTGTTACTACAAGTTCAAGGTAACACAAGAGAAGGCACTCGAACAAGAAGAGGTAAAGATGGTGGATCCTAGGCGGAATTTGAGTGAAGGAGATAAGGATGCTATGAGTAGTGCAGATCAAACAGAAGCTGCTGAATGTTCAAGGAGTACAGGGGCAAAATGAGTGGATACTGAACAATATGCATTATATGCAGATCATGCAGGATTAGTCGGAAGATCATGCAGGAATGGCCGGAGATTCATGCAGGCAGCCGGGAGGAAATCAGGATATAATAGGGGATCATTATGCATACTATGGTGGAAATGATTGGCATGGACAAAAGAGACTACAACAACAAAAGAAATTCGATTTTTCAAGGGCAATGAAGGCTGTAAATGAAGCAAATTTCAGCGTCACCAAGAACTCCCGTAAATGTAATTATGTTTAGGGGAGAGTATTAGTTATTTATAATCATAATTATGTTTTGTTGTTACTTATACTTAATATTATTACTATATCTACATGTATGAACCCATATGGACAAAGAGGTGTGATGGTTGGTTATCGGTTGGAGTTTGACGGTTTCTCCCGCCAAATTTAAACTGCCAAACAACTGTCATGACCCAAGCATGTATATAAACTTGTTGCCGGGAACATCCCTTGGCACCAAGACATTCATAATTCCAATTATTCTCTGTCCATTCTTATTCCTATTTACTGTTTAATCATGCCTTCCAATTCCGTCAATAATTCCCTATTTCGTGTCAAACCCCCAAAACCTTGTTGTGGTGATGATAAAGATCATCGGCTTCCTCTAACAGTGGTATCAGAGCGTATGGTTAGAAAACGAAGAATTAGGAACAAAATTACATGATCCTGGGAAGATACGGATGAAGAAGATGAAAAACAAACACGAGAAGAGGCGAGAAACAAATAGCGATTCAGATTATATGAGTCCCCGATTACGCGCGATTGCAATCTTGAAACAAGAGATTGCAATAATGGAATTGCAATACGAAATTGCTTTACTGGAATATGAATCGGGACATCACGAAGATAACGAAGGTGCAGGCGAAGTAAAAACACGAAAAGAAGATAATTCAATGTTACAAGAAATTGAATTCGAGAAACGGGATAAAGAAGAAGACAATCCTGAAAGAGATGAGATGGCCTGTGAAGAAGTTCTGAATAACAAGGATAAGATACAACAAGAGGAGGACGGTTATTACGATAGAAAAGACGAAGGTCACAACCGGAACCGATCACCGGAAATGGTGACGAAAATAGTCGAAAGAAATCATGATATTTTATTCTTCAAGAATCATATGAGGAGACAGAAACACATGATTAAGAATGAATCATGGATTGAAAAGAAGAAATCAATAGTGTCGGATGATTATATGGGGAATCGAGAAAGAAAGAAAAGAACAGTACATTTAGTGACACAAATTAGCGACCAAGAAAGGATAGTTGTAGCGACAGAAAAAAGAATGTTAGCAACAAAAAGGAAATTACAATTGACAACAGTTGTTAAAACGAAGAAAAGAAGGATGCAGGAATGGCGAGAACAATTATTAACGACTGTCTGTAACAAAAGAAGAAAGATAGTGACAGATGACAGATTAGTGACAAAACGATTTAGCGGCACTGAAATGGCATTAACGACGGTTAAAAGGACTTTCAGTGACAAAATGGGAAATGAAAATTTCAGAACTACCTTACTCGGCATCACGAAACAAATCAAGGTGGATCTATGGACGCATCATGACAAGTTTAAAGAAAAATGCGTTTATCATGAAAGCCGACGTGACGAGCCATTACCGATGCTAAGTTTAGGGGATGGTGTTAGAATGTAAACTTAGCATATATTGTTTATTATTATTATTATGTAATATTATTGTTATCATAGGTTATTATTATGTTAGTGGCGGTTATCAAACTAACCGACAGGTATATATATGTAATCTCTGTGAACATTATTTTTCACTAAGATATTTTCAATATACAATATCCATTTTTTTCATGTTTCTCTGTTCCCTGTTCAAACACACACGAGTACGATAACGATGTCGATTATGATGACGGCTTCCGCTAACATGCTATAGCAACCTGGTTTTCATGGGAAGCCAAAATGGAGCACCATCAATGTACACTGCACACTTAACATAAAGCTTTTTGTCATTGACACCATTACCTATATCCACTGCATATTATAACAAACACATGATATAAAATAAGTTATGGAATTGTTCAGAATTCATTTCCTTGTGCCTAGTAAATAACATGATGGAAGCATATTATGATTATGACTACATCATTTCCCATATTGATCGAAATATGCTCCATGTCCATTAGTTTCAAAATCCTCTGTAACGAAAATAAAAGCATGAAGGAGTGCTTGAAAACATGTTTCCACCAGATGCATTTGATTGACCAACACAAGCTAGAGTACTCTGTTAGAAATGGAGCAGCCTGTACATGTACAAAAGCTGATGTTGTTGAAAACCAATTGACTTCGCCAATTATAACTACTATCTATCACTTCGATATTCATTTGTCTTTCATATGTCAAGCATGTTCATTCAAACAACAAATAGCCAACCAAAGCCTAATGACAGTGGCACGTTAGATTTATGTAACTAAATTTCAAGTTAGAAAAGTGAAGTACTTACCTTTACGTTGGTTGTTTAGATAGAGTTGTTGCCAGAACCAAACTTTTTGGAATAACTGCAATAGTGAATGGTAACCCAGTGGTAAAGTGCCACACAATTTCAAAAATGGTAAGATTAGATACCACCTATACAGCTAGTTTGCTTAAACACTTTTGAACTATCTTCAATTAAATCGGCTAACTATGATGCTAACCAGTTTGATGGGCAATCAAATTGGGGGTTAAACCAAATTAAAAGAAGAAAACAAAACTACATGAAATGGTGTTAAGTCACCTGACTCACCTCATCTTAATCATCCCATTGCCTTTGATTAGTTTTTTTATACAAAATATAATAATAATTCTAATACCAAGACCAGGTGGAACCACAGTAAGATTACGATAAGCAAAACCCTAATAGGAACAAAAGCCAAAATCGGAGCTCAAATCTATAGTATATATGAACAAAATCTAATTTCTTAAAAAAATGATGATAAATGATGCAAAACCAGAAACAAATACACCTAATATATTCCTAAATCCTAATAACAATGATGCAAACTCTATGCACATAATCGAAGCAAAATTAGAATAGAAACAAAGATCAAATCGAACCGAACAAAAGGAAAACATACCTGGATTTAATTGGTAAAGTAGATAAAATCCTGGATCATTTATGCGCTGGTGGAACCCTAGCCGTCGACCTTTCATTGTGGCGTTTTACCACCACCTTCCTCAGACCAGGAGAAACCCTAAACTTTACATTGATTTTTGATGAAACATACTTGTAATGAATCATATTGATTTTCGATGAAACATACCTGGAGATTTGGATTTTCACCATAGCTCTGATCCGGTTCGCCGGAGATTCATATTTTCGCCGGAGTTCGATTTCTGGAATTTCTCTCACTACAAATCCTTACTTTCACTCTCTAAAACAAAAGGCGAAGATGAACAGACGAAGATTCGTAGCGTCCAAGGGGGAGTTTGTTGATACACTTTGTGTGGACGCGACTCGGCTCGGTTCGACTCGGCTCAGTTCAACTTGGTTTTGACTCGGTTAGGTCCGGCTCAAGCCCGACGTCACGACATTTCTCCGTCGTGCGCCCCAGAGTTCGACACGCGAAGCACGGAGCGCCGCAAATCCATTCCCGTTTACATATCACCATGACATCATCATTGTGATGTCATGGTGATGTCACAAGTTTTGTCCTATGTTGAATATTGGTGAAAGATTGTAACAGGAACAAAATCTGGGCCGTGATTATTCAACATTGGGCCGTAATATTGTGATAGGCTTTGACTTATGTCTGGGCTTATCTACAACTCGACGAAACAAGAAACAAGAATTAGAATTTAATATGTATGTTGACGAAACAGAATGTGTTTCGTCGACTTTAGTGTTTCGTCGTGCCTTTATGCGTTTCGTCGTAGTCTAGTCTGTGTCTAGTATAAATACCCCTCTCAGTTTTTCACACAGAAACTGATGAGAAACCTGTGAGACTTAGTGAAACTCTGGAAACATTGTTTGTATATGTTTGTGGTTGTACTCATCCCTAATCAATAGATATTGAATCTTTTGGTTACACGTGTTCTTATTTTCACTTTGTTTCGTTTGCACCGTCACGAGGATTCCGCACCCGTTACCGTGTTCTTGATAAACAAGGATAGGTTTACGTAATCGATCCACCGGAAAAACGGGACCTACAATTTGGCTCTAATCCTTGTTTAAAACCAAACAAGTTTGAGTTTTTATCAAGTCGTTTTTTGTGATTTTTCAGATTTTGTTCTTTAAAAATTTATATATTTTCTGGAAAAAGTCACTAAAATCAGTGTTTATCTTGTTGTTTTGCTAAACGTTTGTTCAAAAACCTTGTTTGTTTGAATGTTTACATGTTACTAATGGGTTTTTGTTGAAAGTTTTAAGCAAAATGGTGTTCGGAAATTTATCAGTTCATCAGATCTTCAAGAGGTTCAAGAGTGTTCTTCAAAATATCAACTTTTTGATCTTTTAAAAATTTACTGTGAAAGTTGTTGAATTAGAAATCATATCAGTTTGAATATTGGGTTTGAAAAGTATGATGGATACAGTGAAAGTTTGAAAATTGTGTCCTCTTTGTCAGTAAGAGATAAGGCTTGTTGAAAATATCTCACCAGATGTTATCCCAAAATTCAGTTTCGTCGGACCTTTCCAACATACCTGTTTCGTCATATATCACAAGTCAAACAATCAGATCGGTCAAACATTACGGCTCCATTATTTAAATCACCAATCAGTTTCGTCATATGCAAACAAGCATAATCTGTTTCGTTGTGTTTCATTAATTGGGCTTCACATACTTTGGGCTTCGCATTTTATTGGGCTTCACACTTAATCAAAACTGATTTGGGCTTCAAGTGTTTCATCGACATCTAGTTCACATTCTGTTTCGTCGAGTGTGATCAGACATCATCTGTTTGGTCGACAACACTCATCAAACATCAGTTTCGTCGCACCAGTTATCATAATCTGTTTGGTCGATAGGGTCTCACATGTGTTTCGTCGACCTTTGTTCAGCATCAGTTTCGTCGAATACAAGTATAAACCAGTTTCGTCGGATACAAACACAAAACAGTTTCGTCACACAATATTCAATTCCCGTTTCGTCGACTTCACATATCAATCTATTTCGTCGTATCAAGTTATCCAACCAGTTTCGTCGCTCTTTAACCAGACATCTGTTTCGTCAAACACAGAATTCATCACCCATTGAAACTATATCACATATGAAATATTACAACCATCAGACAAAATTCATTACCTTCTGATCTGGCAGGTTCTCTCTGATCGATTAAGGGTCTAGATTGAATCAAAAGTGATGTCGACTGGTTGTTTGTGTACGGAAGAAGAGGTGAAAGGAACTAAAGAACGGTCTGCAATTTTGACTTTTTGTTTGGCAGCTAGGTCTATATCTGTTTGGGCCCATTTGTTTAATTTTTCGTAAAAAAAAAAAAAAAATTGGGCCAGCAAATTACACTTCATTTCACAAATCATCAGGATCTCTTATTGGGCCTATCCTTTTCAAAGTTTATTTCTCATTAGTGGTGGGCTTGTTTAATTATTTTCGTAGACTTGCTTGAAAGGTATACATCTTGGGCTGGTAATTAATTAACCAACAGGTTAGTTATCAAATAGATGTTTCGTTGTTTGGGCCTCTATTTCACGAAACGCTATTTCTCATGGGACAAGTTGTTCGTGAACATTTTTCTTTCTTTTTTCGTGAATTGCAAAGTGCGGGTCGGGTATTCGCGAAGTTTAGTTGAATCGCGCTTATAAATATCACGGTTTCATCAAAAAAAAGGGGGGGATTTTTTTTTCACTTCTATACACCAATCATGAGTTGCACAAGTCCGTGGGATTGGAGTACGGACCCACGACCAGCTCAAAATCAGACTTCGATGGCCGAATATTTAGCGAATTCCATACCTCGACTCCCTCCACATCAGACTTCAATGGCCGCATATTTTATGAATTCCATTCCTCAATCCCAACCTCAACCTCAAGTTTCCACAACACAACCTCCATTCAATCCAAGTGTCGATGGTGGTCCGGCCATACAGTTGGGAAACAGTGATCAAACAAGAACTGCGTTTTACGCTGAAATTGTCAAGAATGTCAATGATGGTGAATCTTCGGGAAATGATGACAGTTCAGGATATAGTGGCAGTACTGATGAAGATGGCTCAGGTGTGAGTGATTACAGTTCAGAATCGGAAGTGAAGGAGGGAATGGGTTCTGAAGCTGATAATTTGTCGAATGATGCTAACGAGAAATCTGACTTGAACAAGAAAGCTGATGTTACATCAGAAGAAATGGAGAAGATTCTCACTAAAGATGGATCTTTTTCTTGTCAAACTGCCTTTATGGCAAATGTCTCAGACTCTACGAGTCTGGTAAAATCTGAAACTCCTAGCATCTGTAGTGATTGTGCTGATATGAAACTTGAATGTGCTGAATTGAAACGTGAATCTGAAATGGTTCATAGTCACAATCAGAGTTTGGTTATTGAACTGTCAAAATGCAAAGAGGAAAATATGGCTTTAGTTCGAAACGAAAAGGAATTTAAATCTGTAATTGAAACCTTAAAGAAAAGCGTTTCCGAAGTAAACAAAGTTGTTTATCATAAACAAGTTAGTATTAACGAATACATTAACATTGTTGAGGAAACCAAAACGGAACTAGCCATTGCCAAATGCGAGCATGATGCTATCAAGCAAAAATTGAAGAGTTATTCTAACTCCTGATTTGTGCTTGATCACATCATAGACGTTCAAAAACTAAATGGTAACGTGAAAGGCGTTGGGTATAAGTCGTGTCCGCCTCCTTTGAGACATAACTATACCAAGATGCCCGATGAAGAGGATATGCCTCGGTATGAACCCAGTGTGCCTCTTGATTATGAGGAAGTTACTACTGGCCTAGGGTTCAAACCGGACAGTTCATCGGAGGGCTCATCTGATAACAAAGAAAAGTCGTCATGCGCTTCAAATCAAAGTCCTCCAACTATTGAGGACTATGATTCTTCAGATGATGAATCAGATGTGAGTGACCAGGATGAATCACTTGATGAGACGAAAGAAGTAGAAATTCCAATTGAGAATCATATTCTTTGTGATCCTCCTACTCCTGCCGTGCAACCTGTTGCCAAGCAAGTGATAAATCTTGTCAAGGATGTCAAAGATGACAAGTAATGTGTGTCTGCTGTTAAGAGCAATAACTTGTTGTATACTTTGGTCGGTGATAGTAAAATTTATTCAGACAAAGATTTTCCAATCAAAAACATCAATCAATCTTTGATTAACAAAGTGTTTGAAGATACTACAAACCAGTTTTTGGGAAAGACAATTTCGGGAGTTACTGTAACTCAATGTGATCCAATTCCAAAAGCTGAAATCAGAAAACAATTTGGAAAACAGAAATCACCGACAATGCAACAACCAATTGCTTTTAAGGGTAAACAACAACAACGAGCTTCAAAGCCAAAGGCTAAGGTTGAATCAAAAGGAGCTCGTTACAAGAAGAAAGCAAAAGATGTTAAATTTGTAGCATCAAATGGTACGGATAAAATTGAGACTCTTGAAAACAAATCAAACACTGATTTTGTACAACAAGTCAAGATTTTGAAACGTAATAGCGATAACAATTACACCCAACACACAAACGGGTGTGATGAAAGAGCAAGTACCTCAGGTTCTACAGGTTCGACATCTGCTAGTCGATCAAATTCTCCTAAGTTTGTTGAAAGGAGAAGGTCTTTTAAATGTGGGAAGTTTGGGCACATCATTAAAGACTGCACAAACTCGCCCAAACCAAATTTTGTTGAAAGAACCCCTTCTGAACAAGGTCACTCACAACGTCGTCCTGTTTCTCCAAAACATGATAAAAGAACTGTTAAGGAACAAGAAAAGAAACAACGACGTCATAACATCAAAGCTGTTGAAAAGGCTTTAAAATCTGAAGTCAAAACGGTCAAAAGGGAACCAAGTTCTTCACAACCATTAAAACCAGAAGTTTCAAAATCTGTTTATAAGAATCAAACTGGTAAACAAAAACAAACTTGGAAACCTAAAATGGGTGAAAGTTCAGGGGGAGATGTTGTGTTTGAAAATCTTCAAGAAATTGAAATTACATTTCTTGATTCTAAGGGGCAACCCAAGTCTATGAAGGCTTGGGTCCCCATCTCCAACTAATCTCGGAGTGAGTGTGCAGGAAGTTCCAGGAGGAACCATCGATAGTCGTAAGATTGTTGATAGTGGAGCGTCCTTGCACAAGATAGGCGACAGAAGAAATTGTTGCCTTTGATGGAGAGAAAAAGAAAGGGGAAACAGAGTTGTCTGTTGAAGAGATTGAAAAGCTTCGACAAAATGAAAATCATTTCAAAGTTTGATTGTTAAAGGCTTTGATCGGGTCCCCGGGATAGATTCAATCAAAATGTATGCACCTGCAGCACGTCTGAAGTTCACAATTAACAAGATGAACGTGCGGTGTACATTTCTTCGCGGTGTGATTGAAGAAAATGTGTTTGTTGAACAAACCAACCAGGTGTACGGATGCCTTGGCGTGGATTGAACAACCACACACTACTTTTCAAAGAGAAAGTCAAAGACCTTCGCTGGTGCAATGTGGAAGACCAGCTGGACCCAAAGGTTTATGATCTTGTTGCTGTGAAGAGATTTCTCAGTAACTACAAAAATCGGCTTTGAAGTCCACACCGGGTGGATATCCAGTTAAGGAGAGCGCTCAGATTCCTACCATTGCACGAAGAAGTTGCAGGATTACGGTTTTAAATTTCTAATCTCTCCTATACTTGTCGATGTTTAAGCTGCTTTATGAACTATTATCATCTCGTACAACAAACTTTGACCTGACACGTTGAACTCGAATATCACCTCACACGTGATTGTTTCACTATGAAACTCGTCAATGTTGTCATGGTCCACACCGATTACCAACATGCCAACTGATTTTTCCAAAATTTGATAAATCAATTCTGGTTAAAATTAATTTTGGTAAACGGCATTAAGGTAAAACATGAGTTAACCGACATCGGAAAATCATTTTTGTAAATATTTGTTTGTGTTTTCTTAATTTATCATAGTTTGTTGATTTTAGGGGAGTAAATCCAAATTTTAAAAATCCAAAAACATCGAAAAATTTCAAAAACGCAAAAACAATAGAAAAACAAAAATGAGTTTTGTGGCGAGAAAAAGAGAAAATGATAGTAGAATATAGAAAAATGAAGTTAAGCAAGCGGCCCTTTCGCGACTAAAACTGCCGGTACGCTTCTGTTTAAATATCTTTAAACTGAACTTAAAATGCAAAACGATAAGCAGCTCTATATAAGATGTATCGGTAGGCTCACAATCATTTTAAAGTGTGCAGGGTGATATAAATCCTTAGTCGACTGAAGACCGGGTGGGAACCGCTCATTGGCATATGGTCTTAGTACCGAAATTTCGTTTGAGAGATTGTCGAGGTTCTGAGATATTCGGTCTTTATGCTGCTTATCATCTGGGTATCATGGTTGTATCTTTTACCGAAAAATAACGGGGACGCAAGTCTAGATCTTCCATGATACCATACATATGTGTACATACTGCATACGACCTCAATAAGTGATCAACAATCACATGTCCAAACAAATAAGTGATAAAATATCACATTTATCCAGGAGTCAAGTTCGTCTCTTTGCTGTACGAAAGTACTGACCTGTTCACGGACTTGCTCCTGTGCCCTCATGCATCGAAAATCAAGTTCCTCATTAATAAGTGATTCTATCACATAGGGCTTGTTTTCAATCAAAATAAGTGAGAATCTCACATCATATACGGTCAAACAAATGATAATCTGTATACTCACCGGTAAGATGAACCCTCGTGCATACCTTGATACGGGAATGTGTCGTGATGTGGATGAGCACCGGTCGGTAAGTATAAATCATACCTTAACGTATCCCCTTGCCATGATTACATCTGATAAGTTGAGCTTAAGTGGACTACAATACCGATAATCGTTATAGGATGCTTATCTAAAATGTTAACTAATTGAACAAAAAGAGAATTTTGGCGTGACCATACACTGATATGATTCTCTTACCCTCGAAACTCGCAAAAAGATTGTTTGTATATATTTATTTAATTATTGTTTTCCGTCTTTACATTTCAAAAATGAAAAATACCAAAAAGATTTTAGTTGTGTTTTAATATAAACTTTATAAAATCCAAAAAGATTTTGCTTCTAGTTTATTTTTGATTGACCGATGTTGGAACTCGAGTCTATCCTACCCAAAATCCTGATCGTAAGCCGGAAAAAAATTGCACCTTCATAATCTGTCGAAGTTAACAAGTTTTGAAAGTTAAAGGATTAAATCTGAACATTTTCTAAACTTTCAAACTGTTGTCGGTAGGTGTTTGATTAAGATTTGATCTCACATGTGTCGTTTGTTTATGGAAACTATATTCCAAGCAGTTGTTCTCATTATGCGTTTAGATTTCTTGCATGTGCAGATGCTAAAGGCGAGGAGAGCATGTTCGATGGCAAGCTTTGGAATGAAGACAAGACATAGAGGCACTCAAAGGATAAAGATGATCGAGTTGCCGATGACCCTTCATCAACACCACAAGGATTTGAAGAATTGACAAGTCAAAAGATTCACAAGCATGACTCAAAGGATAGTTCATTCTAAGGGGGAGTTTGTTAACACACTTCCTAAATAAAAAGGGGAGTTTGTTGATACACTTTCTTCTTACGACGCGTGAAGACTTTCAAGATCCTCCGACATGAAAGACACAGAAGACGAACAATCACAGAAGACGAACCATCACGAGTAGCGTCCAAGGGGGAGTTTGTTGATACACTTTGTGTGGACGCGACTCGGCTCGGTTCGACTCGGCTCAGTTCGACTTGGTTTTGACTCGGTTAGGTCCGGCTCAAGCCCGACGTCACGACATTCCTCCGTCGTGCGCCCCAGAGTTCGACACGAGAAGCACGGAGCGCCGCAAATCCATTCCCGTTTACACATCACCATGACATCATCATTGTGATGTCATGGTGATGTCACAACTTTTGTCCTATGTTGAATATTGGTGAAAGATTATAACAGGAACAAAATCTGGGTCGTGATTATTCAACATTGGTCCGTAATATTGTGATGGGCTTTGACTTATGTCTGGGCTTATCTACAACTCGACGAAACGAGAAACAAGAATTAGAATTTAATATGTATGTCGACGAAACAGAATGTGTTTCGTCGACTTTAGTGTTTCGTTGTGCCTTTATGCGTTTCGTCGTAGTCTAGTCTGTGTCTAGTATAGTATAAATACCCCTCTCAGTTTCTGTGTGAAACTGATGAGAAACCTGTGAGACTTAGTGAAACTCTGGAAACATTGTTTGTATATGTTTGTGGTTGTACTCATCCCTAATCAATAGATATTGAATCTTTTGGTTACGCGTGTTCTTATTTTACACTTTGTTTGGTTTGCACCGTCACGAGGATTCCGCACCCGTTACCGTGTTCTTGATAAACAAGGATAGGTTTACGTTATCGATCCACCGGAAAAACGGGACCTACAATTGGTATCAAGTGGTATCAGAGCCTTGGCTCTTCTCCTTGTTAAAACCGAGGTGTTCTTGTTTGTTTTTCGGGTTTGACAAGTTTACTTTTTCTGGAAAAACATCTTAAAATCGGGTTTATCTTGTGTTTTTGCTTTATGTTTTGCTAAAAACCGTGTTATTCTCATGCTCACATGTTAGTTTTTGGTTTTTATTAAACATTTTAGCAAACCCGGGTTTCGGAAGTTTGTGAGTTCACCGGAAAACTCATATTTCTGGGTTGTGTTCTTCATACCTTCAAGTTGTTCTTCATAAAAACAACTTTTTGATCCTTAGAAATTATTTGTGAAAAGTGTTTGTGTATTGGAAGTTGAAATTGATTATAATATTCAAACCATACTTGTTTGGTAAAATGGGTATGACCTTAGCCGAAAGTGTGGCGTGTTGTGTCAGTGGATAAGACTGAACCAAAAAGTCACCAACTTTTCACCAACCCATTTACCTTTTCGGCGAAACAGACTTTCAACGAAACACTTTTTGGTGAAACAAACTTCAGTTTCGTCATAAGCACTGTCAACGAAACAGAATTCATTTTCGGCGAAACAAGTTTCTTTTTCGTCAAATATTGGGCTATTGTTCTTGGGCTGTTACGTCAAGTTAAAAGCCCAAAAGCCTTTCTAGTTTCGTCAACTAGGTTGGGCCCCTTTGTTTCGTCAATTGTAAAGGCCCAAGTTAAAATTCTATTTCGCCGATAATTTAGGCCCATATATAAAACTTTTGTTTCGCCGTTGATTTTTCAAGAGGGATGCTTGTTTCGTCGTTTAGTGATTTGGGACTTTGTTTCGTTGAGTGGGCCTGTTTCAATTAGAAGGCCCAAAGTGATTTTTCTGCTTCGTCAAACCCATATTCACAAAACCTGTGTTTCGCCGAACAATTTTAGTGGGCCTGTTTCATCTAGGAGCCCAAAAGTGACCAAAATCTGTTTCGTAAAAAATAACAAAGTCTAAGTCTGTTTCGTGGAATTTTAGTTTTGTCGAAACACTTATAATTTTTTTTAACAGAAGGTTTGCATTTGTGATTTAACAGTTTGATTTAAGTGTGATTTTCAGGCATTCACTTTTCTCTATCAAACATGAATCCAAGTTGGTGGGGAACTCCGTCTCCGGATGAGGGAAAGTACCGGAATACTAGTTTATCTCCTTCATGGGCCGAATCTCCCGTATCCACTTCTTCGCAAACAAACACTATCTCAACCGGTCAATGGGCTTTCGTATCAAATCAGACGCCCAGTATTCAAAGCATTTTATTGAGCGAGAGCGAAACCGAAAGTTTGAATCGACCTCCAAAGTTGATGCATTTAAATGAATATCCGGGATGGGTTGATAGGTTCTACACATACGTGCTGGGACAAAACACAGTGTTGTGGTTACGTTTCACCACAGATTTCGATCAAACAATAGAGGTTGCTGCTTCATCTGCTGCTACGTTTGCCGATCTTCCTGAAGATCAGAAAAAGACGTATGATCTGGAAAAGAAAGCATACGCCATTCTTACTCAGGCATTAGGCAAAGATATTTACCATCAGTTTGTCAGTTTCATGACAACGAAGAAATTGTGGGATGCGTTGAAAACCAGAGGGGTAGGTAATGAAGCAACCCGTCAATTGCGACACGATCTACTCAAGAAAGAATTTCGATGGCTTCACGTGTATGGATAAGGAATCGTTGGGAGACATGACAAGCCGGTTCTATCACTTGCTTACTGAGTTGGGTAATTTTGGGGTTGTGACGACTCCAGTAGAGGTGGTGAAGAAGTTTGCAGATGCGTTGCCACCCCAGTGGAATAGTTTCTTGGAAATTCTGAAATACAACAGGGTTTTGGCTACTACCATCATCAACACCACAAGGATCTCAAGTACTAATGATCAAGTCATTCACGAGCATAACTCAAGGAGGAGCTTATGTTAAGGGGGAGTTTGTCAACACACTTCCTACATGAAACGGGGAGTTTGTTGATACACTTTCTGCTTTCAAGACGTGAAGACATTGAAGATCCTCCGACATAGAAGACATGAAAGGCGAATCTTGCGAGTAGCGTCCAAGGGGGAGTTTGTTGATACATGTTTGTGGACGCGACTCGATGCGACATGATTCGATCAAGTACACGACTTTCCTCCGTCACGTGCAAGATCAACAAATCATGGGCCCAAGATGCATAAAGGACTTGAATTAGTCTTTGGGCTGAATCTGTTCGGCGAAACAAGGCATGGGCTAAAGCTGTTTGATGAAAGAGAATTGGGCCCAAGCCGATAATTGGCGAAACGCATGAAAGTCGGCGAAACACACATGTTTCCTCGACTTGATTCAGTTTCGTCGACCAAGTTCCATCTGATTCATCGATGTTGGTCTGTTTGGCCAAGTCCATTCTGTTTCGTGATGTGTGGTGCTATAAATAGTCAGTCTTAACACAGAAGACAAAAGAGAGAGCACATAGCTGAGAGCACAGAACACACACACTGTGAGAGAGTTTGCAGAGTAAATTTGTAAACATTGAGCTTGTAACTGAACCTTTCATACGTATTAATACAGAGTTGTTAATCGGTGAATATTGTGTGTTGTTTATTTGCGTGTTCTATCTTGGTTTGCCTTTACGGTTGGATTCCGCACAACCGGGTTGGTTTGTACACAAGGATTAGGCGACTAGATCCTCCTAGCCGGACCTACAATTTTGATGTTAATTTCTGTTTCTCTCTTCAAATAAACTTTCAAATAAATATGGATTCTCAAATAAACTTTAAAAGAAATCAAGATTAATAATAGAAAATTGATACCTGCAGTTTGTATGGTGTGGTTCAAGTAGCAATGAAGGATCCATTAGGGTTTTGGTAGATGACCGCAGAAAAATGAAATAACAGAGACACGAATATGGGAATTTAGGATTTAAATGGCTTTTATAATAGATCCAAATACATGGGTCGGTTACTAAAACAATCAGGCTCCGCGTGCAATTTCTAGACCCGATAAGTTTCCCGCCAAAACCCATTATGAGAAGCTCTAAGAACATGCCACATCAGCCCAAATCTTCATGTTTATTATATATATAATATATATATATATATAATAGATAATAGATATAGATATAGATATAGATATTCACATTTTTTTTAAATTAAGAATTTTTTTTACAAAGCAAAATATGTAATATATAAAATACTGGCCGAGTTACATCAATATAGCAGGTAAGCGAGCAACAAGCTGCGCCGCTACCCCTTTCTGAATAGCAAACCCTAGCCTATTAAAAACAAACCCCTGCCCCCCTATTGATGAGCAACTGCTGTGGACAACCTTTTGGACCCTAGTCAACAAACGTATATTTTTTTTCTTTTAGTTCAGAATTAAAATTCAGATTAGGGTTTTCTCAGTGTTGTCTACTACATATACGGACGCCTCCCCCTGCTCTAATACAGTAACCTCAGGGCAAGATGATCGAGAGATCTGATTCTCTGTTTTTGTAAGTTGTTTTCCTTTTGATGTTTGATTATACATTGATCCTTTCTAAAAGCCGTTGATCTGTGTATTTTCTGGTTTGAACGTGTTTTGATCTTTTTTTTTTTCATATTTGAATTGTGTATTTTCTGGGTTGAACGTGTTCTGATCATTTTTTTATATCTGACTTGTGCGTTAGCCATCAGTCCGCTCACTGTACACATCGATCTCTCTTTGCTCTATGTGGATCGGATCATAACATGTTGATTCTTCATAGGTATGGTCAAATCAATATTTTCATATCATTATGTTATATTGTTTTTTAGATTATGAATATGTATTTTGAATGTTAACATCCACTTTTATTTCATACCTGGTTAATTTTCTGATTATATTAACCATTCTTATTAAAAGCAAGTTATTTTGATGTTGACTTATTCAGATTAGGAGAAATAAAAATCCAACAAAATGTATCTTTATATATATTATAATTCTGTTAAATTATTCAGCTGTTTGGTACCTAGTGGTTTTTGTTCATCGTCAACTTATTTATATTCGAAAGTTACGTGCTGAAATTGTTATCCTGAAATAAATACTGAATATGTTGGGCTTTGATTGTGTTAAAGTCTTCTTTTGTTCTTTCTAAGATAATAAGATATTAAAATGTATTTCTTGCATCTTTTTTGCACCTGTCACAGGTATCTCGCCTTCTCCAAGTACAGAGGTCTTAAAGGTCGTAAATTTTCGGAGAATTTTGGTTGATGATTATGGAGAGGATCGTCATTGGAAGGAAGGGCCTTCTTTGTGTGCGTGCTGGGAAAGGTTATCTTAATATACTGCCTAGTTCATCTAAGTTTTAAGAATTTTTCAAATAAATAAAACATTAAATAGGACTGCAAAATCTATATTTATGAAAATAGTAATTCTATGATTTCGGAAAATAAACTTAGGACTCTGTAAACCCCTATGTATACTTTGGAACCGTTCAACCCATTTTCATTTTATTGATCCTAGAATAGGATGATTCCGGTTATGATTTATCTCTAACAAGTCAAATAGGCAAATAACATGAAGTTTTGTAAAGCAAACGTCGCCAAAAGTGTATTCAGTTATCAAAGCATAAAACCTTCTAAAATCATTTTATTGAAATTAAATACAATTATATTGAAGTAAAGCAACCATAATTGACACCTGGTATATATAAAAAACAGACAAAAATGTTTTCTCGATCAACCTGATCTTGTACCAAAAAATGATCTATTTGACCAGAAATTTTACCAAATCGCCGGTTTTGCCCCCTAGGTATCCTTGGAATTTTATAAAAATTTTCAACTAATGATCTGATATTTGGCAGGCTCTACTTCAAAATGATGCTTTTTTTCAACAGCTTCTTTTACTACCCTAACCTTTTCGCTGTTAACGATGGTGGAGGATACCTACCCCACCATCGTTACCAGTCTGGCAACAATTTTGCTAGTTTTGCCAGTTTTGCCGCACTACCACCCACCACCAATCTGGTATAATTTTTTTATTGTTCTTTAATTAATTTATTCATTTCTTTTAGAAAATTGTGCATGGGTTGATCATTAATTATTTTTTAATCAACCAGCGCATTGGGACATGGACGCGCGGTGGTACCCCTACTACCGTTTTCACCGCGGAATTGGTGATGGATGTTGTGGATTAGCTTTTCGTAATACTGTAGACTACACCATGGCTCGTCCGCTACAACTGTTTGATGCTTTGGATCCGATTAACTTTCGGGTCTCTTTATTAATTTCTGTACTAAATTTAGTTTATTTTTAATTTTTTTTTATTTTATAAAAAATACAATCATTTCTCTTTCATTTGTTTTAGATGACAATTGATCATGGTGGCTTTGTGAACATTCCGATGATCGAACCATCATGTCTGCCGGAGGAGGCAAGCAGTGGAACCGGCGTGTTCTTACCGGCGTATCCGAAGAGGATCCGTGGTAGAAAAGGTGATGGTGTGGACAACAATAATTGTTATAATAAATCTAGTTGACAATAATCTACTCTTTATTCTTAATAAAACCCATAAAATCTATACAAAATTATAAATCATTAAAACGAATTTAGAAGTAATACTGCTAATAAATGTGTTATTTTGAATTTGAAAGACTTCTTTCTAAAATGAAAGATATAAATACTATCTCACATTTTTTGTGTTTACTTTTATGCTAGTAGCAGAGTGTACGGTTGTATTGTTGAACAAATACAAACTGTGTTATACATCACAACTTTTTTTTTCACAACTATAATGCATGTAAGATAAAAATAAGACATAAAAACTAAGGCAACTATGTGAGTTTTATAAAACATATTTTTTCGCTGATTTCTCTCTTATGGATTTCACATGATTAATAAATTGTGTACATCATAATTGATTTATTATGTATTTCCAAATAAATTATTCATGTGGTATTACATACGTTACATATCTACCATTTCGACGTATGCGTTAAATGCAAATACGTGTATTAGGGATGACATAAATAAATAATTTTTTTTTACACATATAAGTTTGTAAGTAATAGTTACATTTTTTTTCATGGTTTATGTGAAAATGTAAAAATAATTAGTTTTTTTACTTTATACTTACAAAACAAATAATTCGGACAACAATAATAATCAACATTCCGAGTTTAACATCATAAACTCGGAACTGATTACGCTTCTAAATTCTTGACTTTGCTTTAACTTTGTTGACGGTAGACCAGAATTGATAAAGCACAGTTACCCGGCACCCGGCAGGAACTGCACTTACAAATGGTATAATCAGCTGTCATGGGTTTGCAATGTAAGGAAATGACGGCTTCTAAAAGCAAGAAATCTAAGCCGATGACAATGTTAACAGAGTTACCAAATACGAGGAAAGAGTTAACTTTGCAACATGAAAAGGCTAGCTAACCGGTGACGACCAAAGAGACGCAGGAGTCATCATCACAAGATCTTCAAGATTCATCTGCACAAAAAGCAAATAGAAATTCTGATGTTGCTGCAAAATGTTGTGACATAATGTCTGAAGATCAACCTCTTTCAAGGTGGTTCCCAACTACTCTCTAGTCTGCTGCTCTCTTTGAAGAGACATGCCATTTACAGTTAGATCATCCAAGAACTGAAATCGAAGATCAATTGGAGACTAGCTTGTAGCTCCCGTTTTTCCGGTGGATCGATAACGAAAACCTATCCTTGTTTATCAAGAACACGGTAACGGGTGAGGAATCCCCGTGACGGTGCAAACCAAACAAAGTTAACTATAAGAACACGCGTAACCAAAAGATTCAATATCTATTGATTAGGGATGAGAACGGATACAAACATATACAAACAATGTTTAAGACTCTCTCTCAAAGTCTCACGGCCCTCGTGTCTCGTCCAAATTTCACACAGAAACAAATGAGAGCTATATATACTAAACACAGACACAGACTCGACGAAACAGAAATAATCCTCGGCGAAACACACAAAGTCGACGAAACAGAAGTGTTTCGTCGACAACCATTTCAAATTCAGAAGTGTTTCGTCGTTTGTATTTGGCCCAAGTTTAGGTTTCAAAGCCCAATGTAAGTTTCGGCCCATGATGTATGTGATTGGCCCAGAAGAGGATTAGGCTCAACTTACATGTTGATTGGTTCAACAGTGTGTTTCATTGACAATTTTCACCAATTCAAAGCTTGTGACATCATCATGACATCATCATGATGATGTGTAAACGGGACTGGTTCGCGGCTCTCCGTGCTTCGCGTGTCGAACTCTGGGGCGCACGACGGAGGAATTTCGTGACGTCGGGCTTGAGCCAGACCTAACCGTGTCGAAACCAAGTCGAACCGAGCCGAGTCGCGTCCACATAAAGTGTATCAACAAACTCCCCCTTGGACGCTACTCGTGATGGTTCGTCTTCTGTGATTGTTCGTCTTCTGTGACTTTCATGTCGGAGGATCTTCAAAGTCTTCACGCGTCGTAAGAAGAAAGTGTATCAACAAACTCCCCTTTTCATTTGGAAGTGTGTTAACAAACTCCCCCTTAGAATGAACTCTCCTTTGGGTCATGCTCGTGAATCTTTTGATCGTTAATTCTTTAGATCCTTGTGGTGTTGATGAGTGGTCAGCGGCAACTCTATCATCATTATCTTTTGAGTGCCTTCGCGTCGTGTCTTCATTCCGAAGCTTGTCATCGAACATGTTCTCCTCGCCTTTAGCATCTATACATGCAAGAAATCTAAACGCATAATGAGAACAACTGCTTGGAATATAGTTAACATTTAAACAAATGACACATGTATGACTATTTCTCAATCAAACACCGACCGACAACAGTTTGAAAGTTTAAAAAAAATGATCAATTTTAATCCTTTAACTTTCAAGATTTGTTAACTTCGACCATTTATGAAGATGCAATTGTTTTCTGGCTTAAAATCAGGATTTTGGGTTAGGATAGACTCGAGTTCCAACATCGGTCAATCAAAAATAAACTAGAAGTAAAATCTTTTTGAATTTTATAAAGTTTATATTAAAACACACCTAAAATCTTTTTGGAATTTTCATTTTTCAAAAGTAAAGACGGAAAACAATAAGTAAATATATACAAAGATGCAAAAACTAAAAGCAGTAAATAAATATTTACAGACATTCTTTTTACGAGTTTCGAGGGTAAGAGAATCATATCAGTGTACGGTCATACCAAAACGCTCTTGTTGTTCAATTAGTTAACATTTAGATAAGCATCCTATAACGATTATCGGTATTGTTGTCCATATAAGCTCAACTTATCAGATGTAATCATGTTTAGGGGATACGTTAAGGTATGATTTATACTTACCGATCGGTGTTCATCCACACACGACACATTCCCGTATTAAGCCATGCACGAGAGTTCATCTTACCGGTGAGTATACCGATTATCATCTGTTTGACCGTATATGATGTGAGATTCTCACTTCTTTTGATTGAAAAACAAGCCCTATGTGATAGAATCACTTATTGATGAGGAACTTGATTTTCATATGCATGAGGGCA
This sequence comes from Helianthus annuus, assembly GCF_002127325.2. Taxonomy (NCBI): domain Eukaryota; kingdom Viridiplantae; phylum Streptophyta; class Magnoliopsida; order Asterales; family Asteraceae; genus Helianthus; species Helianthus annuus. The sequence continues at coordinate 156,914,169 of NC_035443.2, forward strand.
CAGGAGCAAGTCCGTGAACAGGTCAGTACTTTCGTACAGCAGAGAGACCAACTTAACTCCTGGATAAATGTGATATAATATCACTTATTTTGAGGGACATGTGATTGTCGATCACTTATTGAAGTCGAATGCTATATGTACACGTATGTATAGTATCATGGAAGATCTAGACTTGCGTCCCCGTTATTTTTCGGTAAAAGATACAACCATGATACCCAGATGATAAGCAGCATAAAGACCGAATATCTCAGAACCTCGGCAATCTCTCAAACGAAATTTCGGTACTAAGACCATATGCCAATGAATGGTTCCCACCTGGTCAAGGTTTATATCACGCTGCACACTTTAAAATGATTGTGAGCCTACTGATACATCTTATATAGAGCTGCTTATCGTTTTTCATTTACGATTTAGAGAGGTTTAGACAGACCACTGATCTACTATCATTTTCTGTTTTTCTCGCTAGGAAACTCATTTTTGTTTTTCTATTGTTTTTATGTTTTTAAATTTTTTGATGTTTTTGGATTTTTCAAATTTTGGATTTACTCCCCCTAAAATCAAGAAACTATGATAAATTAAGAAAACACAAACAAATATTTACAAAAATGATTTTCCGATGTCGGATTAACTCATGTTTTACCTCAATGCCGTTTACCAAAATTAATTTTGAATCAGAAATGATTTATCGAATTTTGGAAAAATCAGTTGCCATGTCGGTGAGCGGTGCGGACCAAGACAACATTGACTAGTTTCATAGTAAAACAATCACATGTGAGGTGATATTCGAGATCAACGTGTCAGGCAAAATAGTGCTGTACGAGATGATAATAATTCATAAAGGAGCTTAAATATCGATAAGCATAGGAGAGATTAGAAATTGAAAACCGTATCTTGCAACTGCTTCGTGCATTGCAAGGAATCTGAGTGCTCTCCCAAACTGGACATCCACCCAGTGTGGATTTCAAGGTCGAATTTGCAGCTACTTCGATGAATCCGAGAAAAGCTCTTCACAGCAACAAGATCATCAACCTTTGGGTTCAGCTGGTTTTCCACATTGCACCAGCGAAGGTCTTTGTCTTTCTCTTTGAGAAGTAGTGTGCGGTTGTTCAATCCACGCCAAGGCATCCGCACACCTGGTTGGTTTGTTCAAAAAAACACATTTTCTTCAATTACACCGCGAAGAAATGTACACTGCACGTTCATCTTGTTGATTTTGAACATCAGACGTGCTGCAGGTGTGTACATTTTGTTTGAATCTATCCTGGGGACCCGATCAAATCCTTTTACAATCAAACTTTTGGAATGATTTGCATTTTCTCGAAGTTATCAATTTCTTTCAACAAACACACTTTTGTCTTCTTTTCTTTTTCTCTCCAACAAAGGCAACAATTTCTTCTGTCGCCTATCTTGTGCAAGGACATTCCACTATCAATAATCCTATGACTATCGATAGTTCCTCCTGGAACTTCCTGCACACTCACTCAGAGATTAGTTGGAGAGGGGGACCCAAGCCTTCATTGACTTGGGTTGCCCCTGAGAATCAAGAAATGTAATTTCAATTTCTTGAAGATTTTCAAACACCGCACCTCCCCCTGAACTTTCACCTGATTTAGGTCTCCAAGCTTGTTTTTGTTTACCAGATTGTGTATTATGTATAATTTCTGGTTTTAATGGTTGTGACAAACTAGGTTTCCTTTTAACCGTTTTGACTTCAGATTTTAAAGCCTTTTTCAACAGCTTTGATGTTATGACGTCGTTGTTTCGTTTTTTTTCCTTAACAGTTCTTTTATCATGTTTTGGAGAAACAGGACGACGTTGTGAGTGACCTTGTTCAGAAGGGGTTCTTTCAACAAAATTTTGTTTGGGCGAGTTTGTGCAGTCTTTAATGATGTGCCCAAACTTCCCACATTTAAAACACGTTCTCCTTTCAACAAACTTAGGAGAATTTGATCGACTAGCAGATGTCGAACCTGTAGAACCTGAGGTACTTGCTCTTTCATCACACCCGTTTGTGTGTTGGGTGTAATTGTTATCGCTATTACGTTTCAAAATCTTGACTTGTTGTACAAAATCTGTGTTTGATTTGTTTTCAAAAGTCTCAATTTTATCCGTACCCTTTGATGCTACAAATTTGACATTACTGTTTTTCTTCTGATAACGAGCTCCTTTTATTTCAAATTTTGATTTAGAAACGTTAGGCCTTTGAGCTCGTTGAACTGGTTGTTTGCCCTTAGCAGCAATAGGTTGTTGTTTTGTCGGTGATTTATGATTTCCGAATTGTTTCCTGATTTCAGCTTTTGGAATTGGATCACATTGTGTTACCACAACTCCGGGGATGGTCTTTTCCAAAAATTTTTTCGTGTTGTCTTTAAAAACTTTATCAATCAAAGATGGATTGACATTTTTAATTGGAAAATCATTGTCCGAATAAATTTTAGCGTCACCGACCAAAGTATACAACACGTTATTGCTCTTAACAGCAAACACACATTCTTTGTCATCCTTGACATTCTTGACAGGATCTATCACTTGCTTGGCAACAGGTTGCACAGTAGGAGTAGGAGGATCACACAGAATATGATTCTCAATTGGAATTTCTACTCCTTTCGTCTCATCAAGTGATTCATCCTGGTCACTTACATCTGATTCATCATCTGAAAAATCATAGTCCTCAATGGTTGGAGGACTTTGATTTGAAGCACATGATGACTTTTCTTTGTTATTAGATGATCCCTCCGATGAATTGTCCGGTTTGAACCCTAGGCCAGTAGTAACTTCCTCATAATCAAGAGGCACACTGGGTTTAAACCGAGGCATATCCTCTTCATCGGGCAGCTTGGTATAGTTGTGTCTCAAAGGGGGTGGACACGCCTTATACGCTACGCCTTTCACGTTCCCTTTCAGTTGTTGAACGTCAATTATGTGATCGAGCACAAATCGGGAGTTAGAAAAACTCTCCAATTTTTGCTTGATAACATGATGCTCGCATTTGGCAATGGCTAGTTCCCTTTTGGTTTCCTCAACAATTTTAATGTAATCGTTAATACTAACTTGTTTATGATAAACAACTTTGTTCACTTCGGAAACACTTTTCTTTAAGGTTTCAATTACAGATTTAAATTCCTTTTCATTTCGAACTAAAGCCATATTTGCCTCTTTGCACTTTGACAGTTCAATAACCAAACTCTGATTGTGACTATGAACCGTTTCAGATTCACGTTTCGATTCAGCACATTTAAGTTTCATATCAGCAAAATCACTACATATGCTAGGATTTTTAGATTGTACTTGACTTGTAGAAGCTGTGACATTAGCCATAAAGGTAGTCTCACTAGAGAAATATCCATCTTCAGTGAGAATCTTCTCCATTTCTTCCTTCTGATGTAGCATCAACTTTCTTGATTAAGTCAGATTTTTGACATTTCATCTCCTTGGCATCATTTGACAAACTATCAGCTTCAGAATCCATTCCATCCTGAACGTCCGATTCTGAACTGCAATCACTCACACCTGAGCCATCTTCATCAGTACTGCCACTATATCCTGAACTGTCATCATTTCCCGAAGATTCACCATCATTGACATTCTTGACAATTTCAGCATAAAACGCAGTTCTTGTTTGATCATCGTTTCCCAACTGTATGGCCGGACCACAATCGACACTTGGATCGAATTGAGGTTGTGTTGTGGAAACTTGAGGTTGAGGTTGGGGTTTAGGGAGCGAGGCACTCGGATCGAGTTGAGGTTTTGAAAGGGCGTGAGCTTGAGCAATAACATGCGGTGGAGGTAGATAGGCACATGGATCGAAAACCGGAGGTGGAGCTGATTGTGGAAACGGAAAAGAGCTTGTATTTGACATAAACGCCGTTTGTAACTTCAGTTGCTGAGCTGAACTGGAACTAGCTAACTGGTTAAAACCTGCAAGATACATTTTGGTGTTTTGAGTAGGTGCAATCCTTTTAGCTTTCTGAATTTCCTCTTCGTTCTTGTGCTCCAACTTCTGAATGAATTCATAAATATTAACATTGACAGCATCTAGAACGCCCGTATGCTTTAAAAGCTCAATGAATGGGCTCCACTTTGGAGGTAGAGCATCAGCAAACCGTGCTACCATTTCCTGTTGAGATGCAAGAACACCAAAATAATACATTTCACTCATCAAATGATAGTAACGAGTAGTTATATCATTTAGGGTTTCATTCTCCAAGAAATGAAATGATTCGAATTTCTTCTTGAACAGATCATGACGTGTCTTTCTAGTAGCTGCATTTCCTTCTCCTCTTGCTACCAAAAGATTCTGTATGTTTTGATTTTGATTCGACACCAAAGCCCATTGACTTGCACTTATTGACCGTTGTTGTCGAGGTATGGTACTCGCTAAATATTCAGCCATCGAAGTCGGTTTTTGAACTGGTTGTGGGTCCATACTCCAATCCCACGGACTTGTGCAACTCATGATTGGTGTATAGAAGTGAAAAATTCCTTTTTGACGAAACCGTGATATTTAGAAGCGCGATTCAAAACAACTTGATGAACACCCGACCCTATGAGAATTAATCCATCTATATGTTAAAACATATAATTTGCCCACTTTCTAAAAGAATTAATGGCATCAACCTTTTTCGATTAATTTTTTGAAATTGATTTCAAACTTGGTCACTAAAGTTGACGTTTCAACATAGCTTTCATTTTAATGCCTGGTACCTTCAATGAATTGTCTAACTTGTTGGATTTTATCTTGCTAGACTCTAGCACAGGCCCAAACGAAAATCATCAAATAAGCATATATGAACACACCAGGCGGGCCCCTAATAAACATTCCATGCTCAAACCATTTAATACATTGAGACTACATGTATCATGGATTTCATCCGTTGAAATCATTCTCTCCCAAATTCTTTTATGATCATGTGGGCCCTAGAGGTGTATGCTCCAAAGAATTACCAACGTGGCCCAAAGAAAAATATACCTGATAAAGAATAGGCCCAATAGAAACAAAGGAGATATAACCTATGCGACTATTAGTTTACAGCCGCCAACTTCATCTTTGTCATCTTCTCCTCTGTAATACAACCTCAGCCGACAACCCTGTATTCCCTCTTCACACTTCCTTATTTCAGCCGACATACAACATCCACAGCCTACCCATAAATGGCGACGAAATTCAAAGATGATGTTATCGACAAAAAAGAAAGTTGAAGGTCCGACGAAACACAAATTGGTTAAAGTCCGACGAAACTGGATGATTAAAGTAAACGACGAAACTGAAATATTTTTTGGTCTGTGACGAAAGTGAATGATAGATATGATCGATGAAACAAAAGATGAGTTATGATCGATGAAACTGATGGACTTTTTGGTGCGACGAAAGTGAATGAAGATTGAAGGTCGACGAAACTGTGATGGAGTAAAGGATCGATGAAACAGGATGTAATTTGTGTTAAGTGTAGATCGACGAAACACAATTTGTTTTTTTTTTTTTTGTGCGAGGAAACTGAGTGAGGTTTTGTTAACCGACGAAACAGATGTTCTGTCTTGGCGACGAAACTGAAATGTTGAGTTAAAGAACGACGAAACTGACTAAATTTGAATGTTCTGTGACGAAACTCAATTAGAAAAAGGTGCGACGAAACTCAATTTTAAAGATCCATTTCGACCAAACCTAGTTAAATGAAACAATTTTGATTAATAAAGCCTGTTTTGACAAAATCTGACTTATGAGGAAACCAAAGAGATAAGATTCACAAGAGTTGGCGACAATTTTCAAAGTATCCTTAGGCTATACGGTATGGGGGTCGGCCCCGGGCCGTCGCGGGTCGGCGACGGTCCAAACACCGTGCCGCCCCCTACCGTCGTCGTCCTGTCCGTCCGAATATTGCCGTTGGCGACGGTGCGAATAAGGTGGGCCCCCCTTCATTTGACCGTTGATATTAATAAAAAAAAAAACTTTTCAACGGCTACTTTTTTAAATTACACCCATTTCACTTCCATTTTTATAAATACTCACTTCTTTAACCTCAATTTTCACAACTTTTCACCCACTACCACCCCATCTCTCTCACATTTTATAAACCACTCTTCCCTTTTTATAAAAACTCATAATATTTTGTATCATTTTTTACCCGCTTCCACCCCATCTCTCGCTAAAAAAATTACCATGGCTTCACCCGTTTCTTCCATTTCTTCAATTTCGTCTATGTCTTCATCGTCTTCGTCCGAGTGGTATTCATCATCTTCGGAAGAGGATGTTATTATGCACAACATGATTATGAAGGGTCGTCCCAACCGCTAACCAGACGAGCAAAATATAATCGAGACCAAGAAGGTATTCTAATTTTTTTTTCCTTATGTTTTTTGTAGATTTTAAAATGTATGTTTTAATTAGTTTCATTTATTTTTGGTTTTAAATTTATAGCCGGCCACGATAAACTAGTAGCCGATTATTTTGCCGACGAACCCGTGTACCCAGCCGAGATTTTTCGACGTCGTTTCCGCATGAGTCGTCGACTGTTCTTACGTATTGCAGGCGACATGGCCCAGTCTGATCCGTTTTTTACATTGCGAAACGATGCTAGGGGTCAAAGGGGTTTCAGCAATTTACAAAAATGTACGTCGGCCATTCGCCAACTTGCGTACGGTTACGCACCAGATGCATTAGACGAGTACATTAGGATGTCTGAAAGAACCGCACGTCGATGTTTATACAAGTTTTGCCAATGGGTTGTCAAATTGTATAGCAAGCGATACCTGCGGAAACCGAACGTAAACGACGTTCAAAAATTATATCAAGCCCACGAACAGAGACATGGTTTCCCAGGAATGCTCGGGAGCATTGATTGCATGCACTGGCAGTGGCAGAACTGCCCGGTTGCATGGCAAGGTCAGTATACTAGGGGAGATCAGGGACATCCGACTATCATTCTAGAGGCTGTTGCGTCACAGGATCTCTGGATATGGCATGCTTTTTTTGGTCTACCTGGTTCACTCAACGACCTCAACATCATATACCAGTCACAGATTTTTGATGATGTAGTGGCGGGTACAGGTCCAGACACAAGCTTTACGGTTTCAGGGGTGGAGTACAGGCGAGGTTACTACCTAGCCGATGGGATATACCCAACGTACTCGACAATTGTTAAAACTGTCCCGCACCCGACCGACGACAAAAGGAAAAAATTTGCAAAGTTTCAGGAGGGCGCAAGAAAAGATATTGAACGGGCTTTTGGTGTTCTACAAAAAAAATGGCACATCATTTCTATTCCAGCACGTTCGCAAACACCAAGGAGGTTACGACACATTATGTACGCTTGTATCATCCTTCATAACATGATCATTGAAGACGAAGGGAGAGCGATATGTGATTACGACGAAAACGCGTCTACTGGAAATTTTGTTCCAGTGAGCAAGAACAAGATTTGAACGCCTTCGCTCTACGTAACGAGTACACACATCACAACCTACAAGCGGACTTGGTGGAGCATATTTGGAACAACGCTGAAAACGAACCCGCCCACCACATGGAAGACGACGACTAGTAGCTTATTTTAGTATGTTAGGATATTTTTACGTTTTTTTTTTTAACTTTAGGTTTTTAAGTTTATGTTTTTTTTAGTTTATTTTTTTTAAGTTTAATTTTTTTTTATGTTTATGTAATGTTTTATAATATTAATTAAAATATTTTATTACTTTATTTGTTAAATGTTTAAAAAAAGATGGAGATTTAAAAAAAAAATATATAAAAGTGGTGGAGGATGATGACTAGGACCATCCTCCCATGCCCCCTAGTTTTGGAGGATGATCCATCCTTGGGAGGACTATGATGTGGCGCCTACGTGGCGGATCATCCTCCAAGGATGGTCCATCACCATACCATGTAGTCTTATCCTCCTGACACATTAAACTCCTTTTTCAAACCATCACCTTACTTTTACACACTCCCTACTTTTACACACTCCCATACGTTGCTTTTACCAACTTTCAAGACTCACGATACTTTTATGTCACAATTTTCAAACAATATTATTTTAATCACAAACACAATAATTTTAAATACATATAAGGATCAAACGCAAATTTTTATATGAAGAATAGTTTGAAGACAATGAAGAACACTATGAATATCAGACGAACTCGAGACGAACTCGATGAAGTTTCCAGCCAAACTTTCACCGGAGAAATTTTCCGAACACTATTTTGCTTAAAACTTTCAACAAAAACCCACTAGTAACATGTAAACATTCAAACAAACAAGGTTTTTGAACAAACTTTTAGCAAAACAATAGGATAAACACTGATTTTAAACTTATTTTTCAGAAAATATGAATTTTTCAAAATAAGAAAAATTTCTAAAAAAATGAACACACTTGTTTCAAACAACACAATGTTTGGTTTTAAACAAGGAAAAGAGTCAATGCTCTGATACCAATTGTAGGTCCCGTTTTTCCGGTGGATCGATAACGAAAACCTATCCTTGTTTATCAAGAACACGGTAACGGGTGCGGAATCCCCGTGACGGTGCAAACCAAACAAAGTTAACAATAAGAACACGCGTAACCAAAAGATTCAATATCTATTGATTAGGGATGAGAACGGATACAAACATATACAAACAATGTTTAAGACTCTCTCTCAAAGTCTCACAGCTCTCGTATCTCGTCCAAATTTCACACAGAAACAAATGAGAGCTATATATACTAAACACAGACACAGACTCGACGAAACATAAATAATCCTCCGCGAAACACACAAAGTCAACGAAACAGAAGTGTTTCGTCGAAAACCATTTCAAATTCGGAAGTGTTTCGTCGTTTGTATTTGGCCCAAGTTTAGGTTTCAAAGCCCAATGTAACTTTCGGCCCATGATGTATGTGATTGGCCCAGAAGAGGATTAGGCTCAAGTTACATGTTGATTGGTTCAACAGTGTGTTTTGTTGACAATTTTCACCAACTCAAAGCTTGTGACATCATCATGACATCATCATGATGATGTCCTGATGATGTGTAAACGGGACTGGTTCGTGGCTCGAACTCTGGGGCGCACGACGGAGGAATGTCGTGACATCGGGCTTGAGCCGGACCTAACCGTGTCGAAACCAAGTCGAACCGAGCCGAGTCGAACCGAGCCGAGTCGCGTCCACATAAAGTGTATCAACATAGCTGTTTTCTTATGAAAATATTTGATTGAAATGATTTCATGGAAGGACAAAATGGGGAACATTTGAAACGTCTTTGATTGCAAACTACATCAATTGATGTTTGATTGTAACATATTTATTGTTCATAGCATTTGGAAAATGTGTTTACACAGTCGTTTAATATAGGAATATTGGATTTTAATAATCTCAATTATTCGTCGTTGGCCGCCAACAGTTCTAACTTCAAAAATAACCACCGGCTGTCCTAACTATTGACATATTGGCCACCAATGGACCCTGACTAACAGAACTGTAACGCCGTTTGTCTCCGGTCGCCAAAAAACCGTTTTTGTGGTGAGAAAAAGGTTTCTAATGGTCCGATCTAAGGTTACAAAGAGGTTTGCGACGAAAATGTTGAGATTTCCGGCCAAAAAGTTGAGTTTTCGGGCCAAAATGTTGAGTTTTCCGGCCAAAAATAAGTTTTCCGGCGAATTCAATAATTGGGGATTTTACTAGAATAAGGTTCCTAAAGGTTCGTAATACAGTTACGAAAAGGTTAGAGACAAAAAATGTTTAGTTTTCCCGCCAAAAATGAGTTTTCCGGCCAAAAATGTTTTTCCGGCGAGCGGACACTAACGGCGTTAGGGTTCTGTTAGTCAGGATCCATTGATGGCCAATATGTTAATAGTTGTGACTATGAGTGGTTATTTTTGAAATTAGGACTGTTGGCGGCTAACGACGAGTAGTTGGGATTATTAAATCCAATATTCCTTTAATATATATACTTGTGTGTCTTTGAACTTTGTTTTTTTCTCCTAGCATATGATATGCTCCCAACAACTAAAATAGTATCTAAAATTACACTCCCAAACTTAAATGAAAATTAAGCAAAGATCGCATTTAAAAACAAAAGAACTGCCTACAACTTTTAATCACTCCTATGAAAGCCAAAAGACTTAAATGTGAACAGAGCTAGACTATGAATTTTATCATAAACAACCAAACACTTAATCACTTGCCATGGGCAAAACATGAAGTTCTAACCCAGACATATAAAAGTCGGAGATAATCTACAAATGGTTGTTGACGTATCATTAGTGGGAAGATCCAGGCCTAAACTAAACAGAACATCACACTTTAAAAATCAATCAATAGTTGGGAAGTTGCTCAGGGTCACCTACAAGCATGGATGTAAAAGTCGCTAGGCGCTCCTTAGTCGGTCGATTGATGAGTTGAGAGTGCTCGGCCTAGGTGGAGAATATTGGGGGATTACTGAGACATGTTAATTATAAAGAAATTAGTTTTCGTAAAATAAATTTATGTCAAATTACAAAAGTTTACTAATATTTTTTTGATAGGCATAGAAATTATGTTTTATTATTTTTTAAGTCAAACTCAGCCTAAGTTGACTTGCTAGATCCAATTCTAGCCGAGGTTGACCGCGATTGATCGATTTCGAGTAGTTAGACCGAGTTGAAAAAAGTCGTCTCGGCAGCCAACCTTATAGGGACTACTCAGAGAGTACTTGGCCATGGAGACCTTATTTTACAACCATGCCTACAAGTCCTTCGTACCTCCTACCTCCGACTTTGTTTTATTAGGTAGAAGTGTGATGTAGGAAGTCATCCCACATTATATATGCTGGCAATCAGATACCGATAAGACCACAAAGATTAACACAATCAGATACTTATTGAGCCGGTGTGTTTCAAACAAAGCGTCGTTTAGGAATACAGAGACAAATCTAACACTAATTATAAATTAACCCGTATACATTATAATATACTAGCACGCCCCCCTAAAACATAAGTTACACTAATGATACTTAGATCCTTTTACTTATTATAATAAATTTAGTTTCTATTTTGAATATTTCCTCTTAAACTAAACTTCGTCCAAGGAAGATCTTCAACACTTGATTTGCGTTAACAATAATGCATTTTACACATCCTCATATTCGGTCAAGTTAACCTCCACACTTCTCTCCCATTTTGGACATTTATTAATATAATGTCCAAGCTTGTTAGACTTGTAACATCTTTATTTTTTCGGGACCACCAACCTATTCATGGTCGGATTGAACTCCCACATCCACAATGCTCATATTTATGGTCTTTAACCTTCTCTTTTCCATCTGTTTTGGTGAATTGAAGTTTTTCATATACGTCTCCCTCCTTAGTGGACTTCTTGATGTGTTCTTCAAAAGCTTTTAATGTCCCAACAACTTCCTAAAACCACTTTGTATTAAGGTCAACATGATCTATTGCCTTTTCTATCTGACTATCTGGATTTACTTTTCTGTTAATGATCCTAAAAGTTTTAAAATCAATCTTTTGCCATCGAATATACGACGAAGACTACTTGCTTGTGACACAATCAGACTAATTAATTCCACATATGTGACAAATCTTTATGATTTTCTAGCATACGTACATGCATTCACATTACACGTGTAGGTTATAACACACGGAACAACATAAACTAGTGGGACTAGTTTCGTTCATACACTTAAAGTTAAATTGCTAACTTTCTACACAAGTTTTACTGTGTTGGAACATGAGGGGTTAATTGTGGAGGCAATAAATAAGAATCCCCAAACTCGGACCAACTTATAAATCTAAAGACAATTCCCAAACTCGGACCCCCCTCCCCCACTAAACCCTCCTAGACTCGGACATGTCACAGCCCAACCGATGGCGGAAATGTCGGGGCGTGGCACTGAGAGAAACATATTTTCCAAGAGAATCCATAACAACTATTAATGACAATATATTTAACGTTTAACGTCCCATACCATCAAACATATAAAGCAAACAATCATTACTGATATAGTCTCAAAAACAAATAAGTTGTTCCGACAACTCAGATTTATTTAGTTTGTTTCTAGACCTCCTACTTCGTTTCATCACAGCAGACATAACATCCTATCAACCTGTCACATACGTTAAAATAAAGTCAATACACAGAGTGTAAAGGTGAGTACACAAGTTTGAGTAGCATATAGTATAGCGAAAGCGTTTACGCATAACCAGCATGTCTCACGTAACGGGCGAAGCAAGTAACTATCAAGACTATATTCACACTTAATCAAGAGATTACGTTGTAGAGTATGCGCGACACATGTCCGGCGGACACGTGAAGTAAAGTAATGTGATCCCCAGCAACCCCCGTCCACGACAGGTGCTGAGTCCAAACTATAGTACTATCGTTGCTAGAGGCGATACCGTGTAACACTGTCTAAGCATAGTAACAAGCACTCATAGATCATGTATAACATGCGGGAGCAATTAGCGTTAAAAGTGTTTACGTTGTGTGTTGTTGTGTTATTTATTGCGAACGTATGTAACACCCAAAAGTGCGGTAAAAGAAAATGGGTTCGAGTATACTCACAGTGCGTGTTTAGCTAATAAACATAGTACTTGGATTCAAGGGAGTGCGTGGAGATTAGCCTGAGCATAGAAAATTAGTGTAAGCGTTGAACGGTGTGTAACAGAGTGTCGAATGAGATAAGCGACGAATGGTGAGTTGGTCGGATGGTCATCCGGACAGATGGTCATCCGGACAGATGGTCATCCGGACGGATGACCATTCGAACGGTTGATCATTCGAATGACTGAGTGTGTTTGTAAATCGTTTCAGAACTTTTTAAGTTTTCGTTGTAGTATAAATCAAGTCATCCGGTCAGATAGTCATCCGGACGGATGGCCATTCGATCAGATGGCTATTCGACTGAGAGTCTGATATTCTTTGAAGTTTTGATCAAATCGTTTAAGTGTTGAAAATTATAAAGAACAAGTTGCCTGGTCGAATAGTCATTCGATCGGATGGCTATTCGATCGGCGATTTGATGTTTTGGAAATTTCACAAAGTTTTCTAAGTTAAAAGTTTTGAGTTTTTTTACGGAGACAGCATGACGATGTGTCAAACAACGGGAAACCACACCAAGTCCAGCTCAGTCGATTAGATGAGAATCACCCCATTCGATCAGACTAACTGTCCTTAATGGAATTTCATGTTCAACCCGTTAATCGGTCGTCTCTCCGGTGGAAATCCGTTTTTAGACCGGTTCTTAACTAGAGGATGAGTAGAGAGCCTGAATGAGTCCGGATTCCATCGGTCTTGAGTACAAGTGAAGAAAAGTTGAAGAAAAGTTTGAAAACAGTGTGTTGATACACTTTGTGTGGACGCGACTCGGCTCGGTTCGACTCGGTTCGGTTCAACTTGGTTTCGACACGGTTAGGTCCGGCTCAAGCCCGACATCACGACATTCCTCCGTCGTACGCCCCAGAGTTCGACACGCGAAGCACGGAGCGCCGCGAACCAAGTCCTGATGACACATCACCATGACATCATCGTTGTGATGTCATGATAATGTCATGGTTGACTCAACTTTACAAGTTGAATAGGTGTTGAATCTGTTTCTTACGAAACGCATATTGGGGAGAATCCTTTTTGGCCAGTCAATGTGTTTTGGGCCAACCTATCAACGACGAAACTGAAGAATGGATTTGAAATGTATGTCGACGAAACTCACCCAGTTTCGTCGACTTAGTTTGTTTCGCCGAGGCCTTTTTCGTTTCGTCAAGTCTGTGTCTCTGTTTAGTATAAATAGCTCTCATAGTTTCTGTGTGAAAGTTGGACGAGAGACGAGAGCTGTGACTTTGAGAGAGAGTCTGTAAACATTGTTTGTATATGTTTGTATCGTTCTCATCCCTAATCAATAGATATTGAATCTTTTGGTTACGCGTGTTCTTGTTAACTGTGTTTGGTTTGCACCGTCACGGGGATTCCGCACCCGTTACCGTGTTCATGATAAACAAGGATAGGTTTTCGTTATCGATCCACTGGAAAAACGGGACCTACAATTGGTATCAGCGCTTTGGCTCTAATCGTTGTCTAAAACCAAACAAGTTTCGGTTTTTTATCAAGTTTGTTCTTGAAAAGTTCATATTTTTTTTTTTTGGAAAAAGTGGCTAAAATCTGTTAGATCTTGGTTGTTTTGCTCAAAAGTTTTATCAAAAACCTTGTTAAGTTGATTGTTTACGTGTTAAATCGGGTTTTTAGTAAAAGTTTTAAGCGAATTCGGGTTTCGAAAAATTGTTCGGTCACCCCGGAATCTTCAAATCTTCATCGAGTTCATCTTATATATTCAAGTTGTTCTTCATATTTCACCTTTTTGATCTTTGGTAAATTTACTGTCTAAATTGTTTGGGAATTAAAAATTACATGTTGGTTGAAAATTGTGTTCAAAAGTATGGTGTGATGTGTGTTCGGTGAAGATAAGTATGGCAGTTTGAAATTGTGTGGTGTGTCAGAACAGCAGAACAGCAGGATAAGCTTTCTTTCAAAAATATCTCACCAACTCCACCAGATCTTATCCATCCAATCTGTTTGGTAGTTTAAAAGGAAGAATTTTCATTCAGTTTCGTCGCACATTATCAAAGAATTATTTCAGTTTCGTCGACATCAAACATCAACCAAATCTGTTTCATCACTTCAAACACAAAGGGTTTCGTCGCATAAAATTCTTAAATCAGTTTGGTCGCATAAAATTATTAAATCAGTTTCGTCGCCAAGATAACACATCTGTTTCGTCGATCCTCATTTTATCCATTCAGTTTCGTCGATTCACAGCAGAGATCACCTAAGTTTCGTCGATTCAGCATTTCTTCATAGAGTTTATAAATTGGAATAAGAACTTTTATACAAAATCCAATAAGGATGAGAGAGAATGGTGGATGATGATGTTGTATCGCAGAAAAGGATTTTTGGAAAAGGGTGATTGCGGCTGGTAAAGGATTGATGCTTCTAGGTTTCTTTGGGTACCAGATTTTTTTCACTTCTATACACCAATCATGAGTTGCACAAGTCCATGGGATTGGAGTACGGACTCACAACCAGTTCAAAAACCAACTTCGATGGCCGAATATTTAGCGAGTACCATACCTCGACAACAACAGTCAATAAGTGCAAGTCAATGGGCATTGGGTTCGAATCAAAATCAGAGCATTCAAAGTCTATTGCTTAGTGAGAGTGAGACGGGTAGCAACAATCGGCCGCCAAAGTTAAATCACATGAACGAATATCAATAATGGATGGGTCGTTTCCACACATACGTTCAAGGGCAAAGCAACGAACTTTGGACATGTTTCATTAATGAATGCAACCCTGCCCTCGAAGTAGCAGCATCAACTTCAGCGGGTTTTACTAATATGCCTAAAAGCCACAAAAAGGCATATAATCTGGAGAAGAAGGCGTATGCTATTCTCACTCAAGCACTTCACAAAGACATCTACCATCAATTCTCCTATTATAAGACCACGAAAAGTTTATGGGACGCATTGGTAGCGAGAGGAGAAGAAAATGCAGCTTCTAGAAAGACACGCCATGATTTATTGAAGAAAGAGTTTGAATCATTTCGATTCTTGGATAATGAAACTCTCAATGATATGACTTCTCGTTTTTATCATTTGATTAGTGAAATGTGTTCTTATAATGTTGCTGCAACTCATCAGGAAATGATTGCACCGTTTGCTGATGCTCTACCTCCTAACTGGAGTCCATTCATTGAACTTCTAAAGCATATGGGCGCTATGGATACAGCCAATGGCACCCTCTATGAATTCATTCAGAAGTTGGGGCACAAGAACGAAGAGGAAATCTGGAAAGCTAAAATGATTGCACCTCCTCAAAACACAGAAATGTATTTGCCTGGTTTTGGTCCCTCAGCTAGTTCTATTCAGCAACCAAAGCTTCAAACGGTGTTTGTGTCCAACACAAGCTCATCTCCGTTTCCACAGTTCAATCAAGCCCAACCACAGTGGAATCAAAGTGCTTATATGTCGCAATCCATACCCCAACCACAAGCCCAACAGCAACAAGCACATTATATCAACAATCCTTCACTCCAAAACACCAACACTGTCAGAGTTGATACTTCTAATCTTTAAAAAGTCGGGGGTAGAAGTTGCTAAGGAACATTTGGAACTTCTCAACACAATGCTCAGTTCATATTGTGGATTGGTGGCAGGTCACATTGGGAACATCAATATGACCAATGAAGATTATCAGCAGATAGACCGTGATGAAATGGAGTTAATGGATATCAAGTGGGTGTTTGCAAGTGCTGTTAGACGGGCAAAGGATTTCATGGCTCTAACAGGAAGAACTTCATTGGAAGGCAAGAATGATACGAAGTACGGGTTTGATAACAATGCGGTTACTTGTTTCAATTGTGGCGAAATGGGACACTTCAAATGTGAGTGCACTCGGCCAAGCAGACAAGGCAACCAGAATCCATTCAGAAATCAGACAAGTACTTCCAATGCCAATCAAGATAACCGTGGAAAAGGGATAGTAGCGGTAAACAACAACCAGAACCAGTCTGGATCTTCAAACACCAACAGAGCATTAGTTGTTCAAGCTGATGAAGGATGTGATTGGTCTGTACAATTCGGAGATGGTAATCAAGGAGGTGGAACTGCTTGCTATGCAAAAATCATCAACCACATCAAGCATGTTCACAAAGAAGAATTTGCTGAAAGCGACGATAGCTCGGGTTATAGCGGGAGTTCAGATGAAGAAGGCTCGAATGCTGGAGATTATAACTCTGAAGATGGATCTTTTTCTTGTCAAACTGCCTTTATGGCAAATGTCTCAGCCTCTACGAGTCAGGTAAAATCTGAAACTCCTAGCATATGTAGTGATAGCGCTGATATGAAACTTAAATGTGCTGATTTGAAACGTGAATCTGAAACGGTTCATAGTCACAATCAGAGTTTGGTTGTTGAACTGTCAAAGTGCAAAGAGGCAAATATGGCTTTAGTTCGAAATGAAAAGGAATTTAAATATGTAATTGAAACCTTAAAGAAAAGTGTTTTCGAAGTGAACAAAGTTGTTTATCATAAACAAGTTAGCATTATCGATTACATTAACATTGTTAAGGAAACCAAAAGGGAACTAGCCATTGCCAAATGCGAGCATGATGCTATCAAGCAAAAATTGGAGAGTTATTCTAACTCCCGATTTGTGCTCGATCACATAATTGACGTCCAACAACTGAAAGGGAACATGAAAGGCGTAGGGTATAAGGCGTGTCCACCCCCTTTGAGACACAACTATACCAAAATGCCCGATGAAGAGGATATGCCTCGGTATGAACCCAGTGTGCCGCTTGATTATGAGGAAGTTACTACTGGCCTAGGGTTCAAACCGGACAGTTCATCGGAGGGCTCATCTGATAACAAAGAAAAGTCATCATGTGCTTCAAATCAAAGTCCTCCAACCATTGAGGACTATGATTCTTCAGATGATGAATCAGATGTGAATGACCAGGATGAATCACTTGATGAGACGAAAGGAGTAGAAATTCCAATTTAGAATCATATAATTTGTGATCCTCCTACTCCTGCAGTGCAACCTGTTGCCAAGAAAGTGATAGATCCTGTCAAATCTGTCAAAGATGTCAAGAATGACAAGGAAAATGTGTCTGCTGTTAAAAGCAATAACTTGTTGTACACTTTGGTCGGGGATGTTAAAATTTATTCAGACAATGATTTTCCAATTAAAAATGTCAATCCATCTTTGATTGATAAAGTTTTTGAAGATAACACTAGCAAGTTTTTGGGAAAGATGATCCCGGGAGTTACTGTAACTCAATGTGATCCAATTCCAAAGACTGAAATCAGAAAACAATTTGGAAAACAGAAATCACCGACAAAGCAACAACCAATTGCTTTTAAGGGTAAACAACAACAACGAGCTCCAAAGCTAAAGGCTAAGGTTGATTCAAAAGGAGCTCGTTACAAGAAGAAAACAAAAGACGTTAAGTTTGTGGCCTCCAAAGGTACTGATAAAGTGGAGACTTTTGAAAATAAATCAAATACAAATTTTGTACAAAAAGTCAACATTTTGAAACGTAACAGTGATAACAATTACACCCAACACACAAACGGGTGTGAATCTAGTACCTCCGGGTCTACAACTTCTACATCAGGTCGTCGATCAGATTCTCCTAAGTTTGTTGAAAGGAGAACTTGTTTCAAATGCGAGAAGTTTGGGCACATCATTAAAGACTGCACAAGCTCGCCCAAACCAAATTTTGTTGAAAGAACCCCCTCTGAACAAGGTCACTCACAACGTCGTCCTGTTTCACCCAAAAATGACAAACGTACCATTAAAGAACAAGAAACTAAACAATGACGTCAAAATGTTAAGAAAATAGAAAAGGCCTTAAAACCTGAAGAAAAATTTGTTAAAAGGAAACCTAGTTTGTCACAACCATTAAAACCAGAAATTGTACATAATACACAATCTGGTAAACGGAAACAAGCTTGGAAACCGAAAACAGGTGAGGATTCAGGGGGAGTTTTGCAATTTAAGGACCTTCAATAAATTGAAATTACATTTCTTGATTCTCAGGGGCAACCCAAGTCTATGAAGGCTTGGGTCCCCCTCTCCAACTAATCTCTGAGTGAGTGTGTACAAGATAGGCGACAGAAGATAGGCGACAGAAGAAATTGTTGCCTTTGATGGAGAGAAGAAGAAAAGGGAAACAGAATTGTCTGTCGAAAGAATTTGACAACTTTGACAAAATGAAAATCATTTCTAAGTGTGATTGTTAAAGGCTTTGATCGGGTCCCTAGGATAGATTCAATCAAAATGTACGCACCTGCAGCACGTCTGAAGTTCAAAATCAACAAGATGAACGTGCAGTGTATATTTCTTAGCGGTGTAATTGAAGAAAATGTGTTTGTTGAACAAACCAACCGGGTGTGCGGATACCTTGGCGTGGATTGAACAACCGCACACTACTTCTCAAGAGAAAGACAAAGACCTTCACTGGTGCAATGTGGAAGACCAGCCGGACCCAAAGGTTTATGATCTTGTTGCTGTCAAGAGATTTCTCAGTAGCTACAAAAATCGGTAGCTACAAAAATCGGCTTTGAAGTCCACACCGGGTGGATATCCAGTTTAGGAGAACATTCAGATTCCTTGCAATGCACGAAGCAGTTGCAGGATACGGTTTTGAATTTCTAATCTCTCCTATGCTTGTCGATATTTAAGCTGCTTTATGAATTATTATCATCTTGTACATCACTTTGGCCTGACACGTTGAACTCAAATATCACCTCACACGTGATTGTTTCACTATGAAACTCGTCAATGTTGTCATGGCCTGCACCGCTTACCGACGTGCCAACTGATTTTTCCAAAATTCAATAAAATCATTTCTGATTAAAATTAATTTTGGTAAACGGCATTAAGGTAAAACATGAGTTAATCCGACATCGGAAAATCATTTTTGTAAATACCTTTGTGTTTTTTAAAATTTATCATAGTTTGTGGATTTTAGGGGGAGTAAATCCAAAATTTGAAAATCCAAAAACAATCGAAATATTTAAAAACACAAAAACAATAGAAAAACAAAAATGAGTTTCCTGGCGAGAAAAAGAGAATATGATAGTACATCAGTGGTCTGTCTAAACCTCTTTAAACTGAACTTAAAATGAAAAACGATAAGCAGCTCTATATAAGATGTATCGGTAGGCTCACAATCATTTTAAAGTGTGCAGGGTGATATAAACCTAAATCGACAGAAGACCAGGTGGGAACCATTCATTGGCATATGGTCTTAGTACCGGAATTTCGTTTGAGAGATTGCCGAGGTTCTGAGATATTCGGTCTTTATGCTGCTTATCATCTGGGTATCATGGTTGTTTCTTTTACCGGAAAATAACGGGGACGCAAGTCTAGATCTTCCATGATACTATACATACGTGTACATATTGCATACGACCTCAATAAGTGATCAACAATCACATGTCCCTCAAAATAAGTGATAATATATCACATTCTTTCCGGGAGTCAAGTTCGTCTCTCTGCTGTACGAAAGTACTGACCTGTTCACGGACTTGCTCCTGTGCCTTCGTGCATCTGAAAATCAAGTTCCTCATCAATAAGTGATTCTATCAAATAGGGCTTGTTTTCAATCAAAATAAGTGAGTTTCTCACATTCTTTTATACGGTCAAACAAATGATAATCGGTGTACTCATCGGTAAGATGAACCCTCGTGCATACCTTGATACGGGAATGTGTCGTGTGTGGATGAACATCGGTCGGTAAGTATAAATCATACCTAAACGTATCCCCTAAACACGATTACATCTGATAAGTTGAGCTTATGTGGACAACAATACCGATAATTGTTATAGGATGCTTATCTAAATGTTAACTAATTGAACAAAAAGAGCGTTTTGGCATGACCGTACACTGATATGATTCTCTTACCCTCGAAACTCGCAAAAAGAATGTCTGTAAATATTTATTTACTGCTTTCGTTTCTGCATCTTTGTATATATTTATTTATTGCTTTCCGTCTTTACATTTGAAAAATGAAAAATTCCAAAAAGATTTTAGGTGTGTTTTAATATAAACTTTATAAAGCCAAAAAGATTTTGCTTCTAGTTTATTTTTGATTGACCGATGTTGGAACTCGAGTCTATCCTACCCAAAATCCTGATTTTAAGCCGGAAAACAATTGCATCTTCATAAATTGTCGAAGTTAACAAGTTTTGAAAGTTAAAGGATTAAATCTAAACAATTTTAAAACTTTCAAACTGTTGTCGGTCGGTGTTTGATTGAGATTTGATCTCATATGTGTCGTTTGTTTAATTTGACTATATTCCAAGCGGTTGTTCTCATTATGCGTTTAGATTTCTTGCGTGTGCAGATGCTAAAGGCGAGGAGAACATGTTCGATGACAAGCTTCGGAATGAAGACACGACGTGAAGGCACTCAAAAGATAATGATGATAGAGTTGCCGCTGACCCTTCATCAACACCACAAGGATCTAAAGAATTGATGATCAAAAGATTGACATGCATGACTCAATGGAGAGTTCATTCTAAGGGGGAGTTTGTTAACACACTTCCTAAATTAAATGGGGAGTTTGTTGATACACTTTCTTCTAACGACGCGTGAAGACTTTGAAGATCCTCCGACATGAAAGACACAGAAGACGAACCATCACGAGTAGCGTCCAAGGGGGAGTTTGTTGATACACTTTGTGTGGACGTGACTCGGCTCGATTCGACTCGGTTTGGTTCAACTTAGTTTCGACACGGTTAGGTCCAGCGCGAAGCACGGAGCGCCGCGAACCAAGTCCCGATGACACATCACCATGACATCATCGTTGTGATGTCATGATGATGTCATGGTTGACTCAACTTTACTGTCACACCCCTCCAAAAACCCACCCCGCCTTGGAGGCGTGACATGTCCAGGATCATAGCCACCAATCATATTGAACAACGTATTTAAGTAAATAAAACCAACCACAATACAATTGGTGTCAAAACATAGTTTGAGTTTACAGCGGAAGCAAAACATAAGTTTAATATAAGTTTTCCCACAACGACCACGCCTCCTTGTGCAAGCTCCTTTAAGCTAGGAACCTAACGACCTGCAAGGCATGTAACAACGAGTCAACAACAAAGTCGAGTCAATTCACGGTTGGTTCACTAGCTTACTAGCCCGTATCGCGGTCTCCCAGACATGTGTGCGAAGGTTAGTATCCATATCGCATCGTATCGTATCGTATCGTGTCGCGGCCCTACAGGCATGTGTGCGAAGATTAGTGGAGTGGCATCCTACCTCTGGAGGATGGCTGTGCCTTGTAGAAAGTTCGTGAACTCACCTTTGCTTTTGCTTTGCTCGGTTTGCTTATCTTCTTTGATTGTAAGGCTATGGGATAGAGTTTAGCCTACTGATAAGCCTAATAATCTAACGCACACGAAATTACGTAAATAATCAATACATCATTTACGACAATTCACGATATTAAACCCTCACAACGATTAACAAAGTGCAATACTTAACAATTTAGCGGATTCACAACGAATAACAGAGCATAGTCCGAAATTGGATAATACTCAAATATTCAAGTCGAAATCACGACGAATAACAAAGTATAAACTCAATTTGAGCAGCACTTAAACAATCGTTGGATAGTTTCAATCGATCGGACGTTGAATCGTAATAGCGATCGAATTAATACCCTGAATCGTAGCAGCACTTAGTGATTGTGTGTGTTTTTGGAGTATTTCTGCTATAACTCAGCGTGTACACTGAATTTTTCCGTCGTTTTGTGCGAGAAATCAAGTGCCAATGCCCTCTATTTATACCTGAAAAATTGACTCCCTCGCGTGTCGTGACAGGGAGATGTGCATCTGTCGCGTGGCGCGATGGGTTACTTTTTAGGGTAGGGTAGGTACGTGTCCAACTAGCTCAGGTGAGTCGACAATTTTGATAAATTCTACTTAGACAACGAATTCGAAGGACAATCGTCAACTAGGTTTTACCCCCCTGAGTTTTAGGGGCTCTGATCCTGATTCCGATTGTTCTGAAACTTTCAGGGTTTGTGCAGAATCACTTGGGTTTCTTAATTAGGGTTTCCTTAATAGATAATTAACATCCTAAGTATTGATTTTTAGTGAGAGTTGTTACATTCTCCCCACCTTATTTAAATCTCGTCCTTGAGATTTATTGGAATAAGTTAGGATACTTTCGCTTTATTTCTGCTTCGAGTTCCTAAGTATATTCCGGTCCTTTCTTCCAAACCTATTTGACTTTGACCAGTACTAATCTTTTATGCTCGAGAAACATAACCTTTCTGTCTTCTATATAAAGTGGTTTCTCAACTAATCTTTAAATTTTTCATTCACTTATATGTCTTGAAGAGGTACTACCAGCTATTCGTCAGATAGATATTTCTTAAAGTTGGATACATGAAATACTTAGGGAAGACTTAACCTTAGCTGTAACACTTATTATAGAACATCGTAAAGTATTGAGTCTTGCACTTGGAGCGAAACGTCGTTGCGGATTACTGTACAGGTTATAGTCTGGTTTTATCAAAAAGCTTTTTCCCCTTTTTAAAACCAAGTTCACTATAACCAATGGCTCTGATACCACTCTGTCACACCCCTCCAAAACCCCACCCCGCCTTGGAGGCGTGACATGCCCAGGATCATAGCCACCAATCATATTGAACAAGCATGTAGTTTATTTATAAAATCCAACACAATACAATTGGTGTCAAAACATAGTTTGAGTTTACAGCGGAAGCAAAACATAAGTTTAATATAAGTTTTCCCACAATGACCACGCCTCCTTGTGCAAGCTCCTTTAAGCTAGGAACCTAACGACCTGCAAGGCATGTAACAACGAGTCAACAACAAAGTTGAGTGAATTCACGGTTGGTTCACTGGCTTACTAGCCCGTATCGCGATCTCCCAGACATGTGTGCGAAGGTTAGTATCCGTATCGCGTCGCGGCCCTACAGGCATGTGTGCGAAGATTAGTGGAGTGGCATCCTACCTCTGGAGGATGGCCGTGCCTTGTAGAAAGTTCGTGAACTCACCTTTGCTTTTGCTTTGCTCGGTTTGCTTATCTTCTTTGATTGTAAGGGTATGGGATAAAGTTTAGCCTACTGATAAGCCTAATAATCTAACGCACACGAAATTATGTAAATAACCAATATAGCATTTACGACAATTCACGAGATTAAACCCTCACAACGATTAACAAAGTGCAATAATTAACAATTCAGCGGATTCACAACGAATAACAGAGCATAGTCCGAAATTGGATAATACTCAAATATTCAAGTCGAAATCACGACGAATAACAAAGTATAAACTCAATTTGAGCAGCACTTAAACAATCGTTGGATAGTTTCAATCGATCGGACGTTGAATCGTAATAGCGATCGAATTAATACCCTGAATCGTAGCAGCACTTAGTGATTGTGTGTGTTTTTGGAGTATTTCTGCTATAACTCAGCGTGTACACTGAATTTTTCCGTCGTTTTTGTGCCAGAAATCAAGTGCCAATGCCCTCTATTTATACTTGAAAAATTGTCTCCCTCGCGTGTCGCGACAGGGAGATGTGCATCTGTCGCGTGGCGCGACGGGTTACTTTTTAGGGTAGGGTAGGTACGTGTCCAACTAGCTCAGGTGAGTCGACAATTTCGATAAATTCTACTTAGACAACAAATTCGAAGGATAATCGTCAACTAGGTTTTACCCCCCACCCCCCCCCCCCTGAGTTTTAGGGGCTCTGATCCTGATTCCGATTGTTCTGAAACTTTAAGGGTTTGTGCAGAATCACTTGGGTTTCTTAATTAGGGTTTCCTTAATAGATAATTAACATCCTAAGTATTGATTTTTAGTGAGAGTTGTTACATTTACAAGTTGAATATATGTTGAATCTGTTTCTTACGAAACGCATATTGGGCCGAATCCTTTTTGGGCCAGTCAATGTGTTTGGGGCCAACCTAGCAACAATGAAACTGAAGAATGGATTTGAAATGTATGTCAATGAAACTCACCCAGTTTCATCGACTTAGTGTGTTTCGCCGAGGCCTTTTTCATTTCGTCAAGTCTGTGTCTCTATTTAGTATAAATAGCTCTCATAGTTTCTCTGTGAAACTTGGACCAGAGACGAGAGCTGTGACTTTGAGAGAGAGTCTGTAAACATTGTTTGTATATGTTTGTATCGTTCTCATCCCTGATCAATAGATATTGAATCTTTTGGTTACGCGTGTTCTTGTTAACTGTGTTTGGTTTGCACCGTCACGGGGATTCCGCACCCGTTGTCGTGTTCGTGATAAACAAGGATAGGTTTTCGTTATCGATCCACCGGAAAAAGGGACCTACATAGTGAAGTAGTGTTGAAATCTAATTGGGATTTATGTTAAATTGTGTAGAAATCCTTTAAGAAACCGTGATGACATCACCTTCAAGTAGTCCAAATCAGGTGATATCATGGTGAAAATGTAAGTTTTTGACGGAGAAGATGATGAGAAAGTGTGTAGTGATGATGGAAGTACAAGATTTAGGAAGAAAACTTACGAAAATAACCTTAAATCGAGGGAAAAGTGCTTGGGAGGGACTTAGGAGCATCTAGGTCGGATAGAGCTGTCACATCAGTGAATAGTGATGTGACAGGCGAGTATTTATAATGAGAGGGAGAGAGAGGCGGTGCAGGTTAAGTGGTCGGATGGTCATCCAGTCAGATGTCCATTCGATCGGGTGGTCATTCTACCAGCCGAGTTGTGTTTTGTTGGTTTCCGACTTTCGTTTCATGTGTTAAGCATTGCGTTGCGTTTAAGCAAGTTGCGAGTAAGCGTTGCGAAGAGATAACCACGTATCATTAAACAAGTAATCACACAAATAACACACATAACACATAGAATGCATAAAAGTAAATCTGCGTTTCGAGTTGCGTTGAGATTGCGTTATGATTGCGATGTGATAGCGTTAGTATAAACAAGCGATGTGATATGCGATAAATTGCGTTTAAATAATATGAGTTGTAACTGCGTTAAATGTGTACTGCATTTTGAATAAGCGTTGTGAATGCGATGTAAAACATATTTCAAAAATATACTTTGACCCATTGCGATAATCGAGATCTCGAGAGTACAAGGTAATTAAGCAATAATTAAACAAGAAACGACAGATAAAAGTAATGACCCGAAAGGTCGGGTTGTTACAGCCTCCCCTACTTTAGGGAATTTCGTCCCGAAATTAAGGTGTAGGCGTAACGAAGAGTTGTGGATATTTAGCTTTCATATCACTCTCGAGTTCCCAAGTGAACACGGCGCCGCGTTTGCATTCCCAGCGAACCTTCACTATAGGAATGCGAGAGCGTCGAAGTTTCTTGGTCTCTCAGTCCATGATTTCTACTGGCTTTTCCACGAAGTGTAATGTTTCGTTCACTTGCAAATCCTCGAGAGGGACATGCAAATTCTCTTCGGCTAGACACTTTTTGAGGTTTCATACATGGAAAGTCAAATGTACATTGCTGAGTTCCTCCGGTAATTCGAGTCGGTAGGCCACTTTGCCAATTCTTTCCAGAATCTTAAAGGGTCCAACGTATCGAGGCGCTAGATTTCATTTCTTGCCGAATCGGATCACTCCCTTCCAAGGTGAAACCTTCAGGAGTACGTGATCTCCAACTTCGAACTCAAGGGGCTTGCGGAGTTTATCGATGTAACTCTTTTGACAACTCCGTGCTTTCAAGAGATTGTCTCGTATCTGGAGGATCTTGTCAGTCATTTCTTGCAATAAATCAGGACCGGTAATTTGCGCGTCTTCGATCTCGTGCCATACAATAGGCGATCGACATTTCCTTCCATATAATGCCTCAAGTGGTGCCATTTGAATGCTAGAGTGAAAACTGTTGTTGTACGAGAATTCGACTAAAGGTAAATGTGAATCCCAATTACCACCAAAATCTATAACGCACGAACGAAGCATGTCTTCAAGGGTGCGAATCGCGCGTTCAGTCTGACCGTTAGTCTGGGGATGGAAAGCGATACTGAGGTTAAGGGTAGTACCGAGAGCGGATTGAAAAGTTTCCCAATGGCGCGAGGTGAATCGACCATCGCAGTCAGAGATGATGTCACGAGCTGTCCCATGTCGACAAATGACTTCGTCGGTATAGATTCGTGCTAATCGTTCAACATTAAAGTCTTCAGCTGCTTGGTACCTAGTGGTTTTTGTTCAACGTCAACTTATCTATTTTCGAAAGTTACGTGCTGAAATTGTTATCCTGAAATAAATAATGAATATGTTGGGCTTTGATTGTGTGAAAGTCTTCTTTTGTTCTTTCTAAGATAATAAGATATTAAAATGTATTTCTTGCATCTTTTTTGCACCTGTCACAGGTATCTTGCCTTCTCCAAGTACAGAGGTCCTAAAGGTCGTAAATTTTCGGAGAATTTCGGTTGATGATTATGGAGTGGATCGTCATTGAAAGGAAGGGCCTTCTTTGTGTGCGTGCTGGGAAAGGTTATCTTAATATACTGCCTAGTTCATCTAAGTTTTAAGAATTTTTCAAATAAATAAAACATTAAATAGGACTGCAAAATCTATATTTATGAAAATAGTAATTCTATGATTTCGGAAAATAAACTTAGGACTCTGTAAACCCATATGTATACTTTGGAACCGTTCAACCCATTTTCATTTTAGTGATCCTAGAATGGGATGATTCCGGTTATGATTTATCTCTAACAAGTCAAATAGGCAAATAACATGAAGTTTTGTAAAGCAAACGTCGCCAAAAGTGTATTCAGTTATCAAAGCATAAAACCTTCTAAAATCATTTTATTGAAATTAAATACAATTATATTGAAGTAAAGCAACCATAATTGACACCTGGTATATATAAAAAACAGACAAAAATGTTTTCTCGATCAACCTGATCTTGTACCAAAAAATGATCTATTTGACCAGAAATTTTACCAAATCGCCGGTTTTGCCCCCTAGGTATCCTTGGAATTTTATTAAAATTTTCAACTAATGATCTGATATTTGGCAGGCTCTACTTCAAAATGATGCTTTTTTTCAACAACTTCTTTTACTACCCTAACCTTTTCGCTGTTAACGATGGTGGAGGATACCCACCCCACCATCGTTACCAGTCTGGCAACAATTTTGCTAGTTTTGCCAGTTTTGCCGCACTACCACCCACCACCAATCTGGTATAATTTTTTTTATTGTTCTTTAATTAATTTAGGCTCAAACTATCCAGACACCTTATCTGCCTATTTAGACACCCTTTGCCTCGTATAGGCCTCGTATAGGCCTATACGAGGCGTACAACCAGCGCATGGGTTGATCATTAATTGTGCATGGGTTGATCACTAATTATTTTTTAATCAACCAGCGCATTGGGACATGGACGCGCGGTGGTACCCCTACTACCGTTTTCACGGCGGAATTGGTGATGGATGTTGTGGATTAGCTTTTCCTAATACTGTAGACTTCACCATGGCTCGTCCGCTACAACTGTTTGATGCTTTGGATCCGATTAACTTTCAGGTCTCTTTATTAATTTCTGTACTAAATTTAGTTTATTTTTTTTATTTTATAAAAAATAAAATCATTTCTCTTTCATTTGTTTTAGATGGCAATTGATCATGGTGGCTTTGTGAACATTCCGATGATCGAACCATCATGTCTGCCGGAGGAGGCAAGCAGTGGAACCGGCGTGTTCTTACCGGCGTATCCGAAGAGGATCCGTGGTAGAAAAGGTGATGGTGTGAACAACAATAATTTTTATAATAAATCTAGTTGACAATAATCTACTCTTTATTCTTAATAAAACCCATAAAATCTATACAAAATTATAAATCATTAAAACGAATTTAGAAGTAATACTGCTAATAAATGTGTTATTTTGAATTTGAAAGACTTCTTTCTAAAATGAAAGAAATAAATACTATCTCACATTTTTTGTGTTTACTTTTATGCTAGTAGCAGTGTACGGTTGTATTGTTGAATAAATACAAACTGTGTTATACATCACAACTTTTTTTTTTCACAACTATAATGCATGTAAGATAAAAATAAGACATAAAAACTAAGGCAACTATGTGAGTTTTATAGAACATATTTTTTCGCTGATTTCTCTCTTATGGATTTCACATGATTAATAAATTGTGTACATCATAATTGATTTATTATGTATTTCGAAATAAATTATTCATGTGGTATTACATACGTTACGTATCTACCTTTTTGACGTATGCGTTAAATGCAAATACGCGTATTAGGGATGACATAAATAAATAAGTTTTTTTATACATATAAGTTTGTAAGTAATAACTACATTTTTTTTTCATGGTTTATGTGAACATGTAAAAATAATTAGTTTTTTTACTTTGTACTTACAAAACAAATAATTCGGACAACAATAATAATCAACATATTCTGAGTTTAACATCATAAACTCGGAACTGATTACGCTTCTGAATTCTTGACTTGGCTTTAACTTTGTTGACGGTAGACCAGAATTGATAAAGCACAGTTACCCGGCAGGAACTGCACTTACAAATACAAATGGTATAATCAGCTGTCATGGGTTTGCAATGTAAGGAAATGACGGCTTCTAAAAGTAAGAAATCTAAGCCGATGACAATGTTAAGAGAGTTACCAAATACGAGGAAAGAGTTAACTTTGCAACATGAAAAGGCTAGCTAACCGGTGACGACCAAAGAGACGCAGGAGTCATCATCACAAGATCTTCAAGATTCATCTGCACAAAAAGCAAATAGAAATTCTGATGTTGCTGCAAAATGTTGTGACACAATGTCTAAAGATCAGCCTCTTTCAAGGTGGTTCCTAACTACTCTCTAGTCTTGTGACACAATGTCTAAAGATCAGCCTCTTTCAAGGTGGTTCCTAACTACTCTCTAGTCTGCTGGTGTCATTGAAGAGACAGGCCATTTACAGTTAGATCATCCAAGAACTGAAATCGAAGATCAATTGGAGACTAGCTGTTTTCTTGTGAAAATATCTGATTGAAATGATTTCATGGAAGGACAAAATGGGGAACATTTGAAACGTCTTTGATTGCAAACTACATCAATTGATGTTTGATTGTAACATATTTATTGTTCATAGCATTTGGAAAATTTCACACCCCCAAAATCCACCATGCGGAGTACCACCGCTTGGAGGCGTGACGTGACCAGGATCGAGCCACCAATCATACTGAACAACGTATTTAAGTAAATAAAGCCAGCCACAATACGATTGGTGACCAAAAGCTAGTTAACCAAGTTTTAAACACTACTAGAAAATACACATATCTTGACACGCGAACAATGACACACGCTCATTTTATGACAATCGAAAGCTTGTGTCATGAAAAAAATGTCATGGTTTACAGAATTCAATAAGTTTATGACATTCTTTTTTGTGTGTCATCTTTTTTGTGTCATAAAGAAAAAACAATATCTATCTTGACACGCAAACAATAACACACAATCATTTTATGACATTCGAAAGCGTGTGTCAAGAAAAAATTGTCATTGTTTTACAAAAAGCAATAAATTTATGACACTATTTTTTTTGTGTGTAATCTTTTTAGGGTCATAAAAAATATCATGACACTTTTTTTTGTCATCTTTAAAGCAATGTCATGTTATATTTTCTACATTAAATTCCTCAATTAATTTTATTGATAAAGATAAATCTGATTAAATTCCACAAATTTCTAAATTTATATCATAATGTCGAGGAAAAAAATATAATTGTATGCACATATTTTTTAGAGTTAACAAACACAATTTATTAGAAAAAAATACATACATTAAATGGGCTAAAGACGTGAATTATATATACTATAACAAAAAAGACAATTAAGTTCTTATTAATGCACAACCTTCGAAGATTAATGAACACATGTTGGTACTGCTACCGAAGTTGTTCGAATGATATCGGCTTAGGTCGTGAGGTATAAATTTAAATTATTAATAATATTTGACTAATTCTATTTTGAACAAAACTTTTGTAAAAATGTATATAGTAATATTTTGAACAAGACTTTTGTAAAAATGTATATAGTAATAAAGTGTCACAACTATATATTCAAAATTTTATAAAGGAACAATGATTACATTATATTACTTAATAATTACATTATATTAAGTATATAAAAATTAAACTACAATTTAAGGAACAATGATAATATGAAAGGGCTTGGGTTTGGTAACTATGTATATTAAGGCCTCAAATGATCCATCATATTATTTAACAGATTCATAAAGAGTCAACATCATTATTAAGACCATGGTTGTAAAAGTCCCGCCTAGGCACCGAGTACTCCCCGAGTACTCGCTACAAGGTAGGCTGCCGAGGCACGAGTACTGGTCTCCCAGGCCAATTACTCCCTGAGTAATCTCCGCCTAAGCCGAGTACTTCCCGAGTACTCCCGAATTCGACTAGGGAGCGCCTAGCGACTTTAGCAACCATGATTAAGACCCACTATGATTCATTAAGATATACATGAGTCGATGTTGCCTCACTCTATCAAACATGACTTGCTACAACGCCTTATAACCCTTTAAGAACCAACATGAGACACTAAAACCAATCATGGACTATTAAGAGTCTCATAGCCATTAGGCCCAAAATAGTGAGTTAAGACGTGTATTAATGTCCATTATAGTATAGTATGACTCACTACAATCCAACATAAGACTTTAAGATCCATTATGTCTTAATAAAGCCCATTATGACTATTAAGGCTCGATATGACCCCTTAAGACATATACACTCTTTTATTGCTCATTATGATATCCTACGACTCATTACAAACCAAACATGCATGCTATAATACTTCCCATCACGTTGTAATACAACCGAATCTAACTTATCAAGACATAACATGCCAATATTAAGCCCATAATGACAATTAAGCCCATATCTATTGTGCCCATTTATAATATATTGTAATTGACTACAACCCAATATTACTATCTAAAATAAAATTTTACCCATCAATGCCCATTAACATGATTATCAAGACCCATTATATTCCATTAAAATATGTATGAACTAATATTGATCACTATGTATATCCGCGACTTACTACAACCCAATATAATCATTTAAAATCTAGTGTGACCCGATAAACTCCAGGTTGTTAAGAGCTATATGATTACTATCAAAGCTTATATGACAAATTAAAACATATCATATTCACGGTCTAATACTCTAGTTTGGTTAATCTTTAATCTTAAGCATGATCAAACAAGCGGTTAGTCAAACTTGGTCAATCATAGTTGGTTTTGTTAAAATATGCAAATCAAAATACCGTATACAAACGAACTTATGAGTAAGCTAAAGAATCAATATTTTTTTATTATTTATAGATAATATTATTTTTATTATAGATAAGTAATTATCTATAGCTAATATTATTTGTATTATAGATAAATAATTAATATTAATGTAACATGTTCTACCTATAACTAAGGCCATGGGGTATGGGGCTTGGGTTGGGGCGTGGGTTGGGGGAAAACGCCCAAGCCACCACCCCGGGGGCTTTGGTTGGGGCTTGGGTTTGGGCGTGGCCCCTTTGGCGTGGGTTTGAAGCCGGGCGTGGCGTGGGCTAGCAAGGTGACATGGCGGGCTCTCTGTTGCTACATGATTTGTGGACGCAACTCGGCTCGACGTGATTCGGTTTAAGCCACGACATTCCTCCGTCGTGTGCAACAACAACAAATGTAGGCCGAAACATATCATTGGGCTAAACTAACTCAGCGAAACAAGCAAGTTGGGCCTCGACTGGTTGGGCCAAAGCCCAAGTCGACGAAACACAAAGGTTGTCGACGAAACAAACCTGTTTCGTCGACATTGATCCTGTTTCGTCGTCTATTCTTCTGTTTCGTCGATGATCATTGTGTTTCGCCGAGGGCAGTTCTGTTTCGTCATGGTCTGTGTTGCTGATGCTACATATACAGACAGAACACAAAGAGAACAAAGAGAACACACACACCAGAGAACTAGAGAGTGAGTTTACAGAGAGCATTTGTAAACATTGTGCTGTAACTGTTTTTCAAGTATTAATACATTGGTGTTAATCGTTGAGTCTCGTGTCCATCATTTACGTGTTCGATCTCGGTTTGCTATCTCGGTTGGATTCCGCACAACCGGGTTGGTTTGTACACAAGGATTAGGCGACTAGATCCTCCCCTAGTCGGACCTACAAGTGGTATCAGAGCCTTGGCTCTTCTCCTTGTTAAAACCAAGTGGTTTTGGGTGTTTTCCGGGTTTTTGAAGTTTATATTTTTTCTTGAAAATCTGTTTGCATCTTCAAAAATCTTCATATTATGCTGAAAGTTCTTATAAAACCATTTTATCTTTCATTTTCACATGTTAAAAGTTGGTTTTTAGTGATGTTTCGAGCAAAACTGTGTTTCGAAAATTTGTCGGCTCACCGGAAAACTCATATTTTTACCGGATAACCCATTGTGTTCTTTGGCATCTTCAAAGTGTTCTTGATATTTTCAATCTTTTGATCCTTTGAAATTAAATTGTAAAGTTGTTTGTGTATTGAAAATTGTAAAATGAATTAAAAATTGTATAGCCATGCTTTGTTGGTAAGATAGACATGGTGATAGGTTGAAAAAGTTGTGTTAAGTGTCAGATAGGATAAGGTCAAGCCGAAAAATTTCACCAACTTTTCACTAACTCTCTCTGTTACTTTTTCGACGAAACAGACAACAGACGACACAAAACCGCTTTCGCCAAAAACATATTCGACGAAACACAAGTCTGGTTTCGTCGACTTCACTCTCGTCGTATCTGGGTTGGGCCTAACTTGTTTTGAATTTGGCCATTTCGTCGATTAGGAGCCCAAAAGAAAATTGGGTTTCGTCGCATAATATCACAAGATCTGTTTCGTCAGACATTTGTTTCGTGGAACCATATCAGAAATTCAGTTTCGTCGCTAAGTTCACAATTTGGTTTCGTCGACATCAGACAACAATCAGTTTCGCCGTCAAAGTTGTTTCGTCGATCTTCATCAATCTTGTTTCGCCATACATCATAATCAACTTGTTTTGTCGAATACTCATTTCGTCGTATTGTTGTCAATTTTTTTTTACAGAGGAGTTGCATAAGTGTTTTAACTGTTTTTTTCAAGTATGTTGATCAGGTATTCATTCTTACATATTCAAAATGAACCCGGATTGGTGGGGTAATCCGTCTACGGCAGAAAGCAAGTATAGAAGTATGGGTTTGTCTCCATCATGGACCGAATCTCCCACACCCGTTTCTTCACACGTGAATCCAGTTTCGACAGGTCAATGGGCATTTGTTTCGAATCAAACTCCAAGTATTCAAAGCATTCTCCTAAGGGAAAGTGAAACTGGAAGTCTAAATCGCCCACCGAAATTGATGCATATAAACGAATATCCTGGAAGGGTAGATAGATTCCATACATACGTCCTTGGGCAAAATACAGAATTGTGGTTACGTTTTACCACAGATTTCGATCAAGCTATCGAGGTTGCCGCTTCAACTGCTGCTACATTTGCCGATCTTCCGGAAGATCAGAAAAAGGCATATGATTTAGAAAAGAAGGCATATGCCATTCTCACTCAGGCGTTGAGCAAGGATATCTATCATCAATTTGTCAGCTTCAAAATGACAAAGCGATTATGGGATGCGTTGAAGACAAGAGTGTAAGTGCAGTTCCTGCCGGGTAACTGTCGCTTATCAGTTCTGGTCAACCAAAGCGGAAGTCCAAGTTAAAGTCAACCATAACGAAGAATTCAAGACCACATGAAGACCTGCATTGATCAAGGGGGAGTTGTTAATGCACTTTGGGTGAAAAGTGTATGGCTTCCAATTGTTAGGGTCTTTAGTGTACAAGTGCCCAAACTTAGTCCCTAAGAAGTTCCTAGGGAGAATTTGTCCCTAAGAAGTTCCTAGGGAGAGTTTGTCCAAGGTTTGGAAGAGTTTTTGTTAGTCAGAGTTTTGTTCCCTAAGAAGTTCCTAGGGAGAATTTGTCCCTAAGAAGTTCCTAGGGACAACTTGTCCAAGTTTTGGGAAAACTTTTGTCTGAGTTTTGGTGGAGAATTGGTTTGTCCGAGGTTTAGTCCCTAGCCTATATATATGTGTGTATTGTGTAGATTAGGGCAACAATTTTAGAGAAAGCTTTGTGCTCTTCTCCCAACTTGTTCATCCTCCTGTGTGTGAATTCTAGAGAGAGAGAGACTATGTGTTAGTGAGAGAAAGCTAGGGTTTAGATCTTTGTGATCTAAACCAGCTTGTAGATGATGTATACTCCTTTGGTTTGTGTAATCTGTGATGACTGATTCATAATAAAGAGTTCATCTTCTACATCTTTCTATCATGTTCTTCATATTTTGTTCTTCATGTCTTGAATCAAGTGCAATGTTTGATGTATGTCATCGATCCGGTGCTTTCACAGTGGTATCAGAGCATGGTTACCGATTCAGAATGGTCTAACCGCCTTCTGAATCACCATTGCTCTTGATTTGATGTTTGTTTCCGCCAAACATCTTGAAGACTTGAAGATTTTGGAGAAAAGTTGAAGAAAATGAAGCTGTTCGTGGTTGTTTTGTTCTCCAAGTTGTTGCAGATATGAGGTTTGATCCAAAGGTTGCTCTGTCCAAGTTTTTCTTAGTGTTAAACTTGTCTGAGTTTTTAAAACTCTGTGCTTGTTGTTTCCGGGGTTTTGGTGAACTAGTGTGAAGTCACACTAGGAAGAAAGTCCGGAGACTTGTTTCTGAGTTTCACCATGTCCGAGTATTGTCAAATGTCTGAGTTTTGAATTATACGGTCCGAGGATGGGTCCGAGTTTTTACACAGCGTTGAAATGTTCCGAGTTTAACATTCTGTTCATGATTATTCTGCGTTTTAAAAGTCTGAGTTTATAACTCTGACCAGTTCATGATTATTCTGAGTTTTAAAAGTCTGAGTTTAAAACTCTGACCAGTTCATGATTTTTCTGAGTTTTAAAAGTCTGAGTTTAAAACTCTGACCTGTTCATGATTATTCTGAGTTTTGTCTATGGTCCGAGATTTGTTTATGTTTCAAATGGTCCGAGGTAGTTTCATGGTCCGAGGTTCAAATTCTGTTAAATCAGTCTCCGAATTTCAGCTGTCTCCGAGTTTCTGCAGCAGCCGAGTTTTGTTAAGTATCTGCAGTTCCGAGTTACTTTGTTTTTAAACAGGTTGGTCAGTCCACTTGTCATTCCGAGTTTCTTTGAGAATAACAGCCCCGAGTTTCAACTCTTGTCCCCGAGTTCTTTTTGGTCCGAGGTTAGTACCAATCTTTTTGGTCCGAGGTTAGTACCAATCTTTGGTCCGAGGTTCAGTTAGTTTACCGATGTCCGAGGTTTCAATTTTACCGGTTCTGAATTTTAAAGAGTGTCTGTCCCGAGTATTTAATTTGCTGCAGTCCTAGTTTGATTCTTGCACTTCGAGTTTCTTATAACTGTCAAATGTCCGAGCTTTATATGGATCCGATAGGTCCGAGTTTCATTGTATCAGTTATGTTGTTTATAAGTCGAAGAATCTCTGTTTGAGTCTCTGTTATCCGAGGTTCATACCTCTGTGTGTCAAATATTAGTTGCTCTGAGTTTCCTTTTGGTCTGAGTTTCCTTTAGTAGTGGGCTCTCCGAGGTTTTAGGTCTGCTCTCTGTTTGTCCAAGGTTTGACTCTCACAGTCTAAGTCAAAGGGTCCGATGTTTATAAAATATCCGAGTTTTGACTGTCAACAATGGTTCCGAGATGGTTCCGAGTTTTGACATCTGAGTTTTTGTAAGACTCCGAGTTCTACTTCTCCCATTCTGTCCCGAGTTTATAAAAAAAAAATTGATGCTCCGAGTTTTGACTCCAAGGTTTGTGTGTGTCTCCGAGTTTCATCAGGTTGTTAATAGGTCCCGAGTTTCATCAGGTTCTATATTGCTCCGAGTTTCTGTCTCAACTATGCTCCGAGTTTCAGTCTCAGGTGTCTCCGAGTTTTCAAAATTGATACGGATCTGTTCCGATGTTCAGTCAATTTCTCCGAGTTTCACAGTATCCCGAGTTTTACACTCCGTGTCTCCGAGTCTTTAAAATGTGTTTTATGTCTCAGTGGGTCCGCAGTCTTACAAAAGACTTTCTTCATTCCGAGTTCTTTCAAGTGTATTCTGTCCGAGTTTTGACATACGTTAGACTCCGTGTTTTTAAGTTTTATGCTGCCCGAGCATTAACCCGTGTCACACGATGTTATTTTTTTTTTCTTTTTCGAGTCTTGTTTTAGTACAGCCAAAACAGATGTTATTCCCAGTGTTTGAGAGCGGATTGTTATTCCGAGTTTTTGAGAGACGGTGAAACGGCGTTGTTTGGGATACCGAAGCAGGTTGTGGTATACGAGCCGGAGAAGTTGAGTATTAATGAAACGGCGTCGTTTGGTGAGGGTTTGAACTTGAAGTTTCTGGTGATTGCGAAACTGTTGGTGGCTGACGGTAGTGCGAAATCGCATAAGATGTTGTTGGTACTTATTAACGAGGGTTTCGAGTGCTTGAGCTCGCTCGGGCCCACAATGAGCCCGTTTTACGTCGTGATTTTGGATCTCCACATGCCTGAGATGGACGGCTTCGAAGTTGCCACACGGACTCGTAAGTTTCGTAGCCGTAATCGACCGTTGATTATTGCGACTGTAAGCGCCGAAGAACATGTGTGGGAGCGATGTTTGCAAGTGGGGATGAACGGGGTGATCAGGAAACCGGTTTTGTTGCGGGGCTTGGAAAATGAGCTTCGAACGGTTTTACAACGAACTGGTGATCGGTTATGGGTTTTTCGGATGTCTTTGCTTGTTCTGAATTTCTTTGTACTCTAAGTACTATTCCGATGATCTGATTCGAGGTTTCAAGAGCTTTCGGGTTTTACAAGTTCCGAATTTTCTAAGCTTCCGGGTTACCTGGGGTACCGGATTTTTAACTAAGTTTAGAAGCTTGTGTGGTTCGGAAGTTTCGAGTTGTGCATGTTCGAGTTTTTCTAGTTATTCCGGGTTACCTGGGGTACCGGATAACTAACTAAGAGTCTGAATTATGCGTAGTTTGAAGACTTGAGGTCGGTTTCGGATTATCGAAAAGTTTTATGGTACTTATGTTGTCCGGATCAGGTGAGGAGGTGAAGAGAATAAGACTTGCTTGGATTTTTGTATTGTTTACAAAGAAATAGGGGGAGTAAGAAATTCTGAAATTCCTGTTTTCTTTGTAAACAAAAAGCTCGTGGTGCTACATCAAAACACGTTCATGTTTACTATCCTTGAGATTAACTTAGTGTTAATCTTAACGGTGGCGAAGTGTTTAAAACATGAAGCAAGTTAGAGCTCGTGTATGATTGAGTTTTGTCAAGTTTGTTCGAGGTTCAATCAAGTGTTGACGTGATGAAGCAAATTGTTCGTTTGGCAACTAGTTGAAGGTCATGCCTTTATAGTATGCCGGTTAGAGTAGAGAAGATTAGTCTTCTTGGTACCTCTTCCAAGTTGGTGACTGATCGGATTCTCGAAATAGGGGTTCTTACATTGAGGGGGAGATCAGAGACGAAAGTCATCGGGTAATTGGCGGATTTGTGAAGATACGAGATTGGATCTTGAAGATTCGAGATGAAATGATTTCAGACACTCGGTTGAAGACTCTGATCAGGATGGTGGATGTACTTTTACAAAGTTCAGTTTGTTATTAACTTATCGAACTGAGCTTCATGTCATTGTGAAGTTTGAAGTGTTCAAGATTGGGCATTGGAAATCCAATGTTTCTCTCTGCTACCGGTTAGGCTTGAAGATTAATGTATCGAGCGACATTCCTACATGTGGTTGTAGGTCGGTTCGCGTTAATTTGATTCGGGAGTAGTTTGAGGGGGAGGATCTACAGTGTTTGATGTTGGATTCTTCGGGTTTCTCAAAGCGGCTTTAAGTGATCGTCAGCAAGTCTTTAATTAGAAGGGTTGAAGATCGCTGTGCTCTACTAGAAAGATCAAGTCTCAGCCAAAGTTGAAAGCTGACATGATATCTTCAGTTAAAGGGGAGTCTCTAAGTGCAGTATCCGTGATTGAAGATTATCAATGCCACACAGAACTGATGCAACAGTTAAGGGGGAGACTGTAAGTGCAGTTCCTACCGGGTAACTGTCGCTTATCAGTTCTGGTCAACCAAAGCAGAAGTCCAAGTTAAAGTCAACCATAACGAAGAATTCAAGACCACATGAAGACCTGCATTGATCAAGGGGGAGTTGTTAATGCACTTTGGGTGAAAAGTGTATGGCTTCCAATTGTTAGGGTCTTTAGTGTACAAGTGCCCAAACTTAGTCCCTAAGAAGTTCCTAGGGAGAATTTGTCCCTAAGAAGTTCCTAGGGAGAGTTTGTCCAAGGTTTGGAAGAGTTTTTGTTAGTCAGAGTTTTGTTCCCTAAGAAGTTCCTAGGGAGAATTTGTCCCTAAGAAGTTCCTAGGGACAACTTGTCCAAGTTTTGGGAAAACTTTTGTCTGAGTTTTGGTGGAGAATTGGTTTGTCCGAGGTTTAGTCCCTAGCCTATATATATGTGTGTATTGTGTAGATTAGGGCAACAATTTTAGAGAAAGCTTTGTGCTCTTCTCCCAACTTGTTCATCCTCCTGTGTGTGAATTCTAGAGAGAGAGAGAGTATGTGTTAGTGAGAGAAAGCTAGGGTTTAGATCTTTGTGATCTAAACCAGCTTGTAGATGATGTATACTCCTTTGGTTTGTGTAATCTGTGATGACTGATTCATAATAAAGAGTTCATCTTCTACATCTTTCTATCATGTTCTTCATATTTTGTTCTTCATGTCTTGAATCAAGTGCAATGTTTGATGTATGTCATCGATCCGGTGCTTTCACAAAGAGGGGTAGGAAATGAAGCGACTCGCCAATTGCGACATGACTTACTCAAGAAATAGTTTGATGAGTTCACGTGTATGGAAAAGGAATCCTTGGGAGATTTGACTAGTCGGTTTTATCACTTGCTTACTGAATTGGGTAATTATGGGGTAGTAACAACTCCAGCCGAAGTAGTCACAAAGTTTGCAGATGCATTGCCACCCACAATGGAATAGCTTCTTGGAAATCTTGAAATACAATGGAGTATTGGCTATGACAAACATCAATGACTTCGTTCAGCTCTTGGAAAACAAAGATCAGGAAGAAACCCTAAAGGCGAAAAGGGTTCCTGTGCCACAAAATCCTGATATATACTATGGAACTTCCAGCACTTCTTCTGCAAGACCAGTTTCACATGCTCCACTCCAAACAACATTTGTCACAAGCACAGATATGTATGGCAATCAGATACAAGTTCCAGTAAAGCCAGCTCCAACAACAGACTTGTATGGAAATCCTCTACAACCAGCTCCACAACAGCAAGTCTATCGGCAATCTACCGTAGCAACTGACTTATACGGGAATCCACTTCCTGCTCAACAACAAGCTTGTTATGGGAGCACATCGTCTGCTGGTCAGCCATCTAAGCCAAATACAGTACGGCTTGACACTTCAAGCTTCTCGAAAGTAACTGTTGAAGTAGCAAAGGAACATATGGAGCTTCTGAACACCTTGGTGAGCGCGTATTGTGGGTTAGTAGAAGGTTAGATTAGAAACATCAATCTGACACAAGAAGACTATCAACAGATCGATAAGGAGGAAATGGATTTGATGGATATCAAATGGGCTTTCGCAAGTGCTGTAAGGCGAGCAAAGGACTTCATGGAAAGGACTGGTCGAACCAGCTTGGAAAGCAAGAAAGACACCAAGTATGGGTTCGATAAGCAGTCTGTTAAGTGCTTCAACTGTGGTGAACGGGGTCACTTCAAAAGAGAATGTACAAAGCCAACTCAGCATGGAAACCAGAATCCGTTCAGGAATCAAGGCAATCAAGGCAACCAACAGAATCAAAACAGGAATAACGAGCGTACGTTGATACCTGTCAACAACCCAAGTCAAGTAGGACCATCAAATGCCAACCAGGCTCTTGTGGTACAAGTAGATGAAGGTTGTGATTGGTCGATTCAGTTGGGAAATGATACTCCAGATGGAACAGCGTGTTTTGCTGAGGTTGTCAAGGATCTAAATCACGCCAGTGGTGGAGAATCTTCCGCCAATGGTGGTGAATCTTCTGAAGATGAAGACAGTTCTGGTTACAGTAGAAGCTCAGATGAAGAATCCTCAACTTCAGGCAATGATCATTTGGATGACACGTCAAATGTGTCAGTCGATGCAGATGTTGATGAGCTATTGGGAGAAGCTACAGCAGGAAATGATAGGAGATCTATATTGGTGGATCAAGCTGCTTATTCTTCTTCTTCTTCTTTTCATTCAGCCTTTATGGCTAATGTTGGCAGTTCGTCAAGTCAGGTATGTGTCAATGAACCTACTATTGTTAATTGTGATAATTGTGCTAGATTAAGTGTTAAATGTGCTGATTTGGATGCAAATATGTCTAAGTTGCAAGGCAAACATGATGCTTTAAAAGCTAATTTGTTTGACTTGCAAAACAAACATGTTTCTTTGAATGCTAAGTGGTGTGACCTGCAAAGCAAACATGAGGCTTTGCAAAACAAGTATGATGTGACATTCATCCACAACCAAAAGTTGACCGTGGATCTTTCTAAGTGCACAGAAGCCAACATGTTTTATGAAAACCATTAAAAGGAATTTAAATAGGTGATTGAAAAATTAAAGAAAGATAAAACTGAGCTGACAAAAATGGTTTCAAGAAAACAAACTGACATAAATTTGTATATCAATCGCCTTGAGATAATGCAAAAAGAGATGGCTTGTGTCAAAACTAAAAGTGAGGCGATCCAGCTCAAATTAGACAGTTATTTAAGCTCTAGCTATGTGTTGGATCACATCATTGATGTTCAGAAAGAGAAACGGGATGTCACATGCATTGGATATAAGAAATGTCCACCACCTGTGAGACACAATTATGATGTTATGCCTGATGAAGAGGATAGAACTTATTTTGAGCCATCTGTTCCTTTAGACGTTGAGGAATTGCAACAGGACTTGGATACAAGAAGGAAGTATCATCAGATTCGGATGTATCAGCAGATACAAGTGTGTCTTCTACCGAACAGAATCAGGATCCTCCAGTCATTGTTGAGGATGTTGATTCTTCTGATGATGAATCTGATGATACTGACTCAGCAAAGTCTCATGCGATAATCAAAGAAGAGGACATACCTCATGAGAATCATATTCTATGTGATCCTCCCGCAAAACCCGCTAAGACTGTTCCAATCGAGTCCTCGTCTGCAAAAGAGTCTGAGAGTGTGAATTTGCTGTACACTCTTGTTGGTGATGAAAAAATTTATTCTGACAAAGATTTTCCGATTAAGAATGTAAATCAATCTTTAATCAGTAAAGTTTTTGAAAATTCGACAAGTAAGTTCTTGGGAAAGACGGGTTCACACGTTGTGGTAACACAGTGTCCTCCTATCCCAAAGGCTGAAGTTCGAAAACAATATGGCAATCAGAAATTACCAACAGTGAAAAAGCAGCAAAATCATACCAAACCAATAGGTAAATCACCGACTCAAGGTCAAAAGAAACAGACCCAAAATAAGAACAAGAAGGTGAACTTTGTGAAATCAGAGGGAACGGACAAAATTGAAACATTTGAAAACAAATCTAACTTAGGTTTTGTTAAGCAAGCAAAAATGTCAAAAAGAAATGAACCAAACAGTTCAAAACCTAGTACCACGGGATCACAAAGTTCATCATCGACAAGACAATCACATGATACTTCGGGGTTTGTTGAATGAAGATCATGTTTTGAATGTGGTGAAATTGGGCATATCAATCGAAACTGTCCATATCTTCATAAGTTGAAAGCAAAAGTTGATGATCCCCGTGAATGAAATTACCAAAAGCGATCTGTTTCTTTAAAACAAGATCCCGGTCTTATACGAGAAAGGGAAAAGAAACAGAAACGCCAACAAGTCAAGGTGATTGAGAAAGCACTTAAGACTGATGTGGTTCAAAAACAATTTGTTTCAGTTAAACCAGAAAGTTCAAAATTTTCAAAAACTTGAAACAATCACGAAGTTAAATTGTCAAACAATCAAACTGGTAAAACTCAACAGACATGGAAACCTAAAATGACCACAAATTCAGGGGGACCATCACAATTTCCTAACCATCGAAAAGTGGAAGTTATTGTTGTAGATGAAAATGGAAGACCCAAGACCACAATGGCTTGGGTCCCCATCTCCAACTAATCATGTGAGTTCATGTGCAGGGTGTTCCAGGAGGAACTATCAGTAGTCATTGGAGTGTTGATAGTGGGGCATCCAGGCACATGACATGCGACATGAAGTTTCTCTACGATGTCAAATCTATTAGAGGAGGTTATGTTGCTTTTGCTGGAGATAAAGGCGAATATATTACTGGTGAAGGAATGATATCCAACGGGGTTTTAAGCTTTGAAAAGATTAACTTTGTACAACAACTTGATCACAATCTTCTTAGCGTTTCACAAATCTGTGATAAGAAGTTTTCAGTACACTTTGATGCAAATGGATGTTATGTGCTGAAACCCGGCTTCAAAATTCCAAAAGAATGGATTCTCTTATCTGCTCCAAGGATAAATGATTTGTATGTCCTTGATATGAGCCAAGCTATTACAACGTCTGCACAAGCAACCTGTTTCGTTTCCAAAGCCACAGAAAAAGACTCAATCTCTTGGCATAGACGAATGGGTCACATTCACTTACGCAAAATGAATCATTTGGCGTCAAATGAATTGGTGAATGGTGTTCCTCCTAAAAACTTCCATCTTCAAGACGTCTGTGTTTGATGCCAGAAAGGAAAACAAACGAAGAAGCGACACCCGACTAAGAAGATCAACACGGTGGCTGTTCCGCTAGAATGTTTGCACATGGATTTGTTCAGTCCTGTCAAGCATAAAAGCATCCGGAATGATCAATATTGCCTCGTGATAACTGATGATTATTCAAGATTTTCTTGGGTGGCGTTCATAACACACAAGAGTGAAACTTTCGGTATTATCAAAAACTTAATCATTCAGATTGACAATTTGTATAAGTTGAAAGTTAGACGGATACGCAGCGACAATGGTACTGAATTTAAAAATCATGCCATGGCGGAGTTTTGCACTTCAAAAGGTATTCTTCATGAATTTAGTGCGGCTTACACTCCTCAACAGAATGGCGTCGCTGAACGTAAGAACCGTATATTGATCGAGACTGCCAGGACTATGTTAGTAGAGTCGCAGTTGCCCATTCCATTCTGGAGTGAAGCTGTGGCCTCTGCATGTTACACTTTGAACCGAGTCCTTACAGTCAAAAGGCACAACAAGACCTGCTATGAGCTTCTTCACAAACGGAAACCAGATTTGTCATATCTTGAACCGTTTGGAGCTCCGTGCACAATAATGGATCCTAATGGAAAGTTTGGGGCAAAAGCAATTGAAGGATACTTTCTTGGGTATGCCACCCCGAACTTAAGAGTCTGGAATCTAGAGACTAAAAGGGTCGAGGAATGGTCTGAGGTCAGAATACAAAGGCACACATTGCTAGTCAAATGTCCTGGTCAGCCTTGGATGTTTGAGTATGATGACTTTTTCAATTCGATCAATGTTGAAGCAGTTGAAGAAAATGCTGCGGCAAGGATGTTTTTCGAGAGTGACAATGCAACAGATTCACCATTGGTTCGTCCAATTATTATCAATCAAGAACCATCTTCAGTGAACAATAATGCTCTCGACAATGAGGATTTTCACGATGCTACCGAATTGAACGAATCTTCAGAGGATGATGAATTTCTCGATGCAGATCAAGAAGCTCCAACAACAGCAGTTCATGGTACTTCAGAGGCTATACCTCCAGTGGACGCCCCTAGAATAGCTGAAGCTACTGCATCATCCTCTTTGTCAATTCTGGGTATTGAATTGGTTGTTGATCTCAATCACAACAATCTGGGTACAAATATTCCAGTTCAAGATAATCAAGAAACAAGGATTCACAATACCCATCCTCAACAAAACGTCATCGGAAATATACAGAGTGGCATTCAAACAAGAAACATGTTGCGAAACAACAACAATGCAGGCT
Organism: Helianthus annuus; assembly: GCF_002127325.2. NCBI lineage: Eukaryota > Viridiplantae > Streptophyta > Magnoliopsida > Asterales > Asteraceae > Helianthus > Helianthus annuus. The sequence goes on from NC_035443.2 coordinate 156,958,773, forward strand.
TGTATGCAGCTATTCGAGAATCTGGTCAACAAAATGATTGGTCCTTTGCGTGTTACGTTTCACAAGAAGAACCGAAATCTATTAAAGAAGCTTGGAAAGATAATTCTTGGGTCGAAGCAATTCAGGAAGAACTGCAACAATTCCAGAAGCTAGGTGTCTGGAAGCTAGTTGACAAACCTGAGAACTACAAGAAGATTGGTACCCGTTGGGTGTATAAATGCAAAAAGGATGACCGTGGCGTAGTTGTCCGAAACAAAGCAATATTAGTCGTTCAAGGTTTTCGTCAGATTGAAGGGATCGACTACAACGAAGTTTATGCACCTGTTGCACGTCTGGAAGCAATTCGGATCTTTCTGGCTTATGCCTCATTCAAAGGATTCAAGGTTTAGCAGATGGACGTCAAAAGTGCATTCTTACATGGTGTGGTTGAAGAAGAGGTGTACGTCGAACAGCCTCCAGGTTTTGAAGATCCTATTCACCCTGATCGGGTTTAGTTGTTGAACAAAGCTCTCTATGGTCTACATCAAGCACCACGAGCTTGGTATGCAACCTTATCTAATTATCTGCTGGAGAATGGATTTCACAGAGGTCTTATCGATTGTACTCTTTTCATCAAAGAACAAGATGGAGATCTTCTACTGGTACAGGTATATGTGGATGATATTATATTTGGTTCTACTAATGATGTTTTGTGTAGGAATTTCGAGCGTATTATGCAGGATAAATTCGAGATGAGTGCTATGGGGGAAATGACTTTCTTTTTGAGCCTACAAGTGCTACAAACTGAGTCTGGGATATTCATCCATCAGACTAAATATGTTGGTGACATCTTGAGCCGGTTCCAGATGTCTGATGCAACGCCCATCAGTACCCCATTGCAGCAAAATCACGGAATTAATCCAGACTTGAAGGGTGAAGTTGTTAGCCCCTCATACTACCGTGCAATGATCGGATCTCTTATGTACCTCACAGCATCAAGACCAGATATAATGTACCCAACGTGCCTGCTTGCCAGATATCAAGTCAACCCGAAAGCCTCACATCTTGCAGCTGTAAAAAGGATTTTTCGTTATTTGAAGGGTTCCCCTGACACCCGTCTATGGTACCCTAGGGATAATAACTTTGATTTGATCGCTTTCAGTGATTCTGATTTTGGCGGATGCAAAATCGACGGCAAATCCACAACGGCTGGATGTCAGTTTTTGGGAGAACGCCTAATCACATGGCAGTGCAAGAAGCAGACGTGTCGCTACATCAACATGGAAAGCTGAATACATTGATGCCTCAAGTTGTTGCTCTCAAGTCCTGTGGATCCAACAACAATTGCGCGACTACGGTTTTGAATTCCTAACTACTCCTATTTACGTTGATAATTCTACTGCCTTACAGATCACTAGAAATCCTGTGCAGCATTCAAAGACCAAACACATCGAAATCAAATATCACTTCATACGTGATTGCTTTGACAAAAGGCTAATCGATGTTGTTAAGGTCCACACCGATGACTAACGTGCCGACCTTTTTACCAAAGCATTAGACAAATCAAGATTTGACTTTTTATTATTGGTAAACGGCATTAAGGTCAAGTAAGAGTAAAACCAACATCGGAAAATCATTTTTGTAAATATCTTTGTGTCTTTTAAATTTATCATAGTTTGTTGATTTTACGGGGAGTAAATCCAAATTTGAAAATCCAAAAACATCGAAAAATTTCAAAAATAATAGAAAAACAAAAATGAGTTTCCTGGCAAGCAAAAGAGAATATGATAGTACATCAGTGGTCTGTCCAAACCTCTTTAAACCTAAACTGAAAAACGATAAGCAGCTCTATATAAGATGTATCGGTAGGCTCACAATCATTTTAAAGTGTGCAGGGTGATATAAACCTAAATCGACTGATGACCAGGTGGGAACCATTCATTGGCATATGGTCTTAGTACCGAAATTTCGTTTGAGAGATTGCCGAGGTTCTGAGATATTCGGTCTTTATGCTGCTTATCATCTGGGTAACATGGTTGTATCTTTTACCGAAAAATAACGGGGACGCAAGTCTAGATCTTCCATGATACTATACATACGTGTACATATTGCATTCGACCTCAATAAGTGATCAACAATCACATGTCCAAACAAATAAGTGATAATATATCACATTTATCGGGGAGTCAAGTTCGTCTCTCTGCTGTACGAAAGTACTGACCTGTTCACGAACTTGCTCCTGTGCCCTCATGCATATGAAAATCAAGTTCCTCACAATAAGTGATTCTATCACATAGGGCTTGTTTTCAATCAAAATAGGTGAGTTTCTCACATCATATACGTCAAAACAGATGATAATCGGTATACTTACCGGTAAGATGAATCCTCGTGCATACCTTGATACGGGAATGTGTCGTGATGTGGATGAACACCGGTCGGTAAGTATGAATCATACCTTAACGTATCCCCTCACCATGAGTACATCTGACAAGTTGAGCTTATTTGGACAACAATACCAATAATCGTTATAGGATGCTTATCTAAATGTTAACTAATTGAACAACAAGAGCGTTCTGGCGCGACCGTACACTGATATAATTCTCTTACCCTCGAAACTCGCAAAAAGAATGTCTGTAAATATTTATTTAATGCTTTCAGTTTCTGCATCTTTGTATATATTTATTTACCGCTTCTGTCTTTACATTTGAAAAATGAAAACTTCTAAAAAGATTTTAGGTGTGTTTTAATATAAACCTTATAAAAGCCAAAAAGATTTTATTTCCATCTTATTTTCGATCCTACGATGTTGGAGCTCGAGTCTTCGTTACCTGAAACCTGATTGAAAACCAAATCGACTAAACCTTCATAAATGGTAAAAATTTGCAAGTTTTGAAAGCTAAAAACTGAAATTGATAAATTTGTTAAACTTTCAAACTGTCGGACGGTAGTTGATTGAAATATGGTCACATGTGTGTCATTTGTTTATGTTAACTATATTCCAAGCAGTTGTTCTCATTACGCGTTTAGATTTCTTGCATGTGCAGATGCTAAAGGCAAGGAGAACATCTTCGAAGACAAGCTTCGGAATGAAGACACGACGTGAAGGCACTCAAATGATAAAAATGATCGAGTTGTCGCTGACCATCATCAACACCACAAGGATCTCAAGTATTGAAGATCAAAAGATTCACGAGCATAACTCAAAGGAGAGCTTATGTTAAGGGGGAGTTTATTAACACACTTCCTACATGAAAAGGGGAGCTTGTTGATACACTTTCTACTTACAAGACGTGAAGACTTTGAAGATCCTCCGACATAGAAGACATGGAAGACGAATATCACGAGTAGCGTCCAAGGGGGAGTTTGTTGATACATGATTTGCGGACGCAACTCGGCTTGACGTGATTCGGTTTAAGCCACGACATTCCTCTGTCGTGTGCAACAACAACAAATGTAGGCCGAAACATATCATTGGGCTAAACCAACTCGGTGAAACAAGCAAGTTGGGCCTCAACAGGTTGGGCCAAAGCCCAAGTCGAAGAAACACAGAGGTTGTCGACGAAACAAACCTGTTTCGTCGACATTGATCCTGTTTGGTCGTCTATTCTTCTGTTTCATCGATGATCATCGTGTTTCGCCGAGGGCAGTTCTGTTTCGTCATGGTCTGTGTTGCTCATGCTATATATACAGACAGAACACAAAGAGAACAAAGAGAACACACACACGAGAGAATTAGAGAGAGAGTTTACAGAGAGCATTTGTAAACATTGTGCTGTAACTGTTTTTCAAGTATTAATACATTGGTGTTAATCGTTGAGTCTCGTGTCCATCATTTACGTGTTCGATCTCGGTTTGCTATCTCGGTTGGATTCCGCACAACCGGGTTGGTTTGTACACAAGGATTAGGCGACTAGATCCTCCCCTAGCCGGACCTACACTCTCAATGGCCATGTGTCAACTCATGCCCCCAACCCAAGCCCCCAACCCAAACCCCACCATACCCCATGGGCGTGAGTTTTTTTTCCCATTCCACGTGTCAACCAATGCCCAACCTAAGCCCTAACCCAAGCCCCACCATACCCCATGGTCTAACTTATATAAATCTAGGATTTAAAAATCACATTTTATACACATTCTTTACGCATGTTTTTTTAATTAATATATTATTATGTATAGTAAATTACATATTCTTAGCTACATCTAGGGCTGTTCACGAGCCGAACCAATCAGACCTTTGCTCGTGCTCGGTTCATTTACAAACCGATCCGAACCGAACCGAGCGTTTTTTCAACCGAGCCAAAGTCGAGCGAAGTAAGCTCATCGCTCTATCAAGGAAGTTAGGAGCTAGTCTGCCAAGCTTAAGAAAAAGTTCAAAGTTATTGAGCGAAGTCTGCTCTCGTTTCATCCGGGGGGATATGGGAGTTTCACTCAAGTCGAGCCGAGCATTTTTCGAACGAACGTCGAGCGAGTATCGAGCGTCGCAGAATAAACAAGGAAAGTGATGATAGGAGTGCTAGTTATTAGAATAAAGTGCAGTTTTGGTCCCTGATGTTTCGTCCAATAGAACACAAGTAAAAATTTAACAAATAAAAAGGAATACAAAAACACTCAACTAGTTCTATCGACATTAACTAAGCAGGAAGATAATCCGTCGACCGATTGAAACATACCCTTGTTCTATCGGAAGTTTGAAACTGAATGAATAGATTGAAGCAAAACCCTGACGAGTTGGTGTCTTGGCGAGTGGCAATGGAGAAATCGAATAACGATGGCCAATGGGGGCTTTTGATTAGGGTCTTGCACTTCTGAATCAAATAGCGGGTAGAGACTTGAGTATTGATCGACGACGCTTCACATTTTAGTATAAATTTTGACTCAATTACTCAAAAGGACATTTAAGTATTGGATAATGGACAATTGGTATTGAATTTCTATTCTAATTACTTAAATGAGCTGTATTTGGATCTTGGACCAAACATTGTTAATGTTGGTCTCTAGTCATTTCATTAAAAATGATACACACACAAACACAAATATATATGTATATATATATATATCTATATATATATATTAAAAAATAAATCGAGCCAACCGATCCGAACCGAACTGAGCGAACCTTTGCTCGTGCTCGGTTCGTTTACAAACCGAACCGATTCGAACCTAGCATTTTTTTAATCGAGCTGAATCGAACGAGCAAATTCCGAGCATTTTCCGAGCGAGCATTGAACGAGCGTCGAGCGCCGAGCAATTTAAACAGCCCTAGCTACATCCCACTTTTTAGATTATATATAACTATTTTTATTTAGTTTTCCCTCTTCAAATTTCAAACACATTCCTCTTCACCCAAAAGTTTTAGATTTCCCTCTCATTTTAATACTTTTAATACTTGACAGTTGGACATTCATCTAGATCTGAATCTCAATTGATCGTATCCTCCGCTCAATTCCCATCGCCATCTTCCAGGTTCCACCCGCGATGGTCATCTCCTCTAATCGATGCCCGCTACAGCGCCACTGATGATTCGCGGTTGAGTTACCGAAGAACCACCAGAGGTCCTTTAGTGGCGTCATTATGTACAGCAAGCAAATCAAACACCTTTAGTGGTGCCATTATGTACGGCCTTCGAATTGGCCTGGTGTGGTGTTATCCACCTACTCAACAATTTGGTAAAGATTTTTTTGGTGTTTTGTTTGTTTGGTGATAAATTACATAATAATAATAATTATTTTTTCGATAATCAGGCGTTTCAAAGTGCAGCGCTTTTTGATTCTTTAACGGTTCGGGATAATGTTGGTTTTCTTATGTAAGTTCCTTGTACTAATAAAACTCCTTTGAGTTGTTCCTCGTTTCTTATTTGTAATTTCTTCTTTGAGATTAATAGGTATGAGCATTCAGGAATGCCCAAGGATAAAATTAAAGAACTTGTTGCAGAAACATTGGTTGCAGTTGGATTAAAGGTGAGTCAAAGGAAACATCATTAAAAAACCGTGGAATTTTAACCTTTTTTGTGTTGTTTTTAGAAATTTATGTAGCGGTGACTGGCATTCTTTTGAAATGAGACTTTTTAATCTTGAAAAAATAATAAAATTGTCTTTTTTTGCTACTTTCTGATGAAGTTGTGGAGAACAACTGGCGTGAAAAAACTCGCTAAATATAAGGTTTTTTTTTTTGTTTATACGATCACCAGGTCCAGATGGGTAGTTGCACTACCATGTGGAGTTCATAAACTTACAAAGGCTTTCAAGCTAGAACTTGCCATATATTCCAGCTTACAAGTATGTTTGTTTGCTACTATCAATTGTTTTATCTTTTATGTCCCTAAGGCTTTCCGACTTCTTTTGATTAGTGTTCTAGTTGAGACTGTAATTTATGTGGTTTTCAGTTGGAATTCACTTAAAATGTTGCTAATATATTATAGAAAATTTCAGCTTTTAATAAAAAAATATTGCATTGTTAAAACCTAAAGACAACTTTTATTTAATAATGTTTCATAAAATAAAATATAAATACATGACTGCTATTTTTTTTGTCACAATACTTGAAGAAAGAATATCATCGTCCAAAATTTGCCAACAAATCTCACCAAATAAAAATGAAAAACTTTAATTTTCGACCGATGAATTATCTACTTGTCCCACAAAATCGAAATAATACAAAAGAAATATATTTTCAAATTTCCCAAGCATCACACGAAATCCAAAACGATAATAGTTTTTGAAATTTTTTTTTTAGAAAATAACCATCGTAGTATATTAGCTAAATCTACAAAAACTATGACGGTAATAGTTGTTGGATGAGACTGGTGGAAAAAAGGCGGTTGGCCTTTTTTTCTTTATTTTTGTTTTGTTTTGTTTTTTTTTTTTAACTTTTTGCCTTTCTAAATTACTGGCTTACATGGGTGGCAAGAATTAGTGTCAGACATCTGTCTGGCACTCCCCTATTGCCCAATAAATTTGCAATTTTATCCGGTTTTAAAACTATGATTTTGCCATCAGTTCAAAATTATGATTTCACCCCTACTTAAAAGTAAATTTACGCTTTTGTTACAAGCTAAAAACTCTAATTTCGCCCTTAGTTGAAAATTACGATTTTGCCCCGTTTAAATTTACAGTTTTGCTATTAGTTTGTTTCTCACAACCAAGTTATGAATTTCCCCTCAACTTAAATTTACATTTTCTCCATTGTTTTTGTTTTTTTTCCTGGTTAAATTACAATTTTATCCCCAGTATAAAATTACAATCATGTCATGTCATTGTTTTAGGTTTTTTTTTTTTAAACTATAGTAGTGTTTTGTTTTTATTGGTTGACTCGGTGTAATTTTTATTCGTATGCCTGACACACGCTCATTTGTCCCGAAAAATTATAATTTTTCCCCCAATTTAAAATTTAGTTTTTCCACCTTTTTTTAGCAAAAATATGATAATGGTTGACTCGATGTAATTTTTTTGAGATCGTGTTATGAATAGTATGTGCAAGTAACGAAAACACAGACGTATATGTTATTAGAGAGAAAAAATTGTCTTAATGCCCCGCAACGCGGGCGGGGCAAACACTAGTTTATAAACATAATATAAATTTATTTTATAAAAGTTATATAAATTAATTATATACTTTTATTATTTATTTGTTAAAATAATATTTACTCCATTTCCCCTAATTAGCTAGAGAATAACTAAAACACTCTAATAGTGATTGCCCACTCCCTCCACCCTAAAACTATGGGGTATGGGCCGGGGGGTTGGGACGTGGGTTGGGTACAAACGCCCAAGTCACCACTCTGGGTGAGCTTGAGTTTCGGCGTGGCCCCTTGGGCGGGGGTTTCAGCCTGGGCGTTGGGCGGGCCTAGCAGCCGGTCTTCTGTGGCCGGCTCTCATTGGTTGGGTTGGCTAGGCTTGTTGACTAGGATTTGAATCTAAAAAATAACCGTTTGGCCAAGCCAAACGGCTACCCCAACTACTATAAAACCCCCCACTGCCTGTCCACATCGCTACCCCAACCCTTCACTCCACCTACCCAAATCCGTTACCGACACTTGAAAAATGGCCTCATGGACGCACGAGGAAGAGTTGGCACTTGTAACGAGCGTCGTGGACGCGATGAAGGGCCGCCAACCCGGTGAGACCCTTTACTGGCCAAAAGCTTTCGCTAGCTACCGGCACAATCTAAACGTGTGTCAACACAAGTGGCACAAACTACGACCGAAGCTCGACCGGTTTAAAGCCTACTACGAAAGTGTCCCGGGCGGTGATATAAGTCACGAAGACCGGGTGGCGGTGGACAACATCGAATTCCGGGGTAAGGAGCGGAAGCCGTTTGACAAGCTCGCCCTGTTCGAAATCTACCTAACGCTTAATTAGGGGTTTCTTTTAATTTTTAGATTTGTAATCCTTATTTTTTTTTTTTGTAGAATTTTGTAATTTTTAGGAAATTTTAATAATACTTTTAGGCTTTTTTTTTAATTTTGTGTGTATTTTTATAATAATTTTAAGTTTTTTTCATTTTTTTATAATAACTGACATGTGGCCAAACCACGCGGGCTAGCCACGCCCCGCCATACCGACCCAACCCACACGTGACCAGCGGTGCTCTTCCAAGTCCACGTGTCAACCCATACCACAAATCTACGCTCCACCATACCCCACGGTCTAATATTTTTTTGTTATAGATAAATAAAAAATAGAAAATATGAATTAAAACATGTTATGCTTATAACTAACTTATCGAAATTTGTTATTTTATTATATCTAGTATTCTTATACATGTGTTTTTTTTGTTATAGTTAGTTTATTTAATATTTATTTTTATTTAGTCTCCCTCCCCAAATTCACACATTCCCCTTCTTCCCCAAAAATTTTAGATTTCCCTCTCATATTCACAAACAATTGGAAATTTATCTCTCATAATCGATCGTATCCTACGCTCAATTCCCATCCCCCATCTTCCGACCAGACTCTCATCTCCTCAAATCGATTCCCGCCACTGCCTCACTAATTAATCACGGATGAGCTACCGACGATCCACCACTTCACCACCAGAAAATCATCATCGATGCTCGAATCCTTGACGCTAAACTTGTCATCGCTTCAATCCTCACTGCAGCCCTCGACAGGTATTTTTTTCCTTCATCAACTTGTCTTCAATCACATTTAGGGTTTCTGTGAAAATATTGGATTTGGTTTTGGGGCAGAGGCGTTGTGTTCGAATGGGTATTTCATGTTAGGGTTTCATTACTCATGCTTCTGAATCATGGTTATATATTTTTTAGAGAATATTCAGTATTCTAGTTGGAGCACAAGTTAGGTTTGTTGGAATTTCCGTGTAACTTTTAGAAAATAATTTTATCAATTTGTCACTGAACGCAGCGGAAAACATGTACACGAGGTTCGATTCTAAACCGATTCCACCAGTGATCTCGTTACAATCAAAATAAGTTAAAATAAAATAAAGAATCGTGACATCCAAGAAAGACACCTTGGTTCAACGAACGATCTCGCTAGATGATCGTTGATCACGAAATTTGATTTGTTCGTTTGAAACGATTTCAAACGAAACCTTAATCTAAACAAAAATAAAGTTCAAAAACTTTACTTACCTTTTTGCGTAATCAAAGAAACTAAACTTTGGTTGTGCTCCACGGTTGAGACCTCCTTCTTTGAACAAGTCTACCTCCCCAATTTATTTTGCTTTGGTTTCCTTTTAAACCACTTTCAAAAACGTCCAGGAGCCTTCAACTTCAAATTGAGAGTTCTCCTTATATTTACTTTCTGTTTCTTTTGGAACTTTTGAAAAGCCTCTATACTTCAACTAGAAGATTCCGTATACATATCTCTATTAAATTGAGAGCTCAGTTTTGAGACAATTGTGGGAGTTAATATATATAAAAGATATATATCTTTTATTTTAAACCAATTGTATTCTAAATACAACTCCTTTATAATTATCTCATAACTAAAACAATTATCTCTCTTTTTAATTATGTAGATAATTAACAATTAACAATATATATATATATACGATTTATTATAATTAACAAGTTAATTATAATATTAATCGGCTCTCCGTAATTATTCCAAATAATTACCCGTTTCTTTTATTACGCTTATTATTTCGTGATCCGGTGATTAACGATTAAAACACCGCTAAATGTTCGTTGCCCAAAGTGTAACCCTTTGGGTCGTACCTTGACGGTAACGTTGAATTCTAATCGACAATTGAACATTAGATCCAACAATCTCCCACTTGGTCGATTGGCCGATTAAGTTTCAATGTAGACAATAGTGGGTGCCTAGCTGCATCATATTGCCCCCGGCAAGGTATGACATACTTATGTCAACTAATTCTTTGCACTAATCAAACCTTTGGTTATGCAAATGCTATAGCCCTGGTTATCGACTTATCCCTCTGTATTGAACACTTGTTGAACATGAGACATGGATCGAATTCATTCTCATATATTATTCAACCATTTCTAATTTCGTTCCTGATTTAAAGTGGTTTATCAAACTACTACTAGTTCGAGTGTGGCCACGCATTTAACACCAGTTCAAATCAACGAAAGGCGCCAGAGTGTTCCTCTCCTAAGTATAGAAGCACAGATCCCTTTGGCTACAAACAACTCCCACTAAACTTCAGATCATTCCCAAAACTATCCTTATTACTGCCAGTTACGTACAGCGTTAGATAGAATCAAAGAGCAACCATTCATTTAAGTTAGTTCTAGTATGCACCGCAGGTCTAAGGATACAATGATCGTACCTATTCAAAATGTCTTATGACTAAGATCCATGAAGATCATTTTGAAATGAGTTACGCCCAATATGATTCAACTAATCACATCAGTGAATATGGTTCTCAACACTTTGAGTATCCATGATATGGATCAACCATCTAATTCACAATAGTCTTTTACCAGATTGGTTCTCACGAATCTGATAGACTACGGACATTTTAGAATACAATATTCATAGATACTTAACGTACTAATATTTGAACACAGATATAATAGTTTAAAAGACATTCAACCATTAAATTCAAATAAACATAAAATACTGTTTACAGTTCAAAATGCACCAAATTACTAAATTACAAAATCAGACCCACTGTCTAGCATATCTAAGACCTATACTATCAGCATGCTTCTCGTGTCTCCCTTAAGGTATAGGCTTAGTAAACGGGTCCGCTAGATTTTGATCAGTATCAATTTTCTCTACTACGATGTCTCCTCTTTCCAAAACTTCCCGTATGTAATGGAATTTTCTGAGAATATGCTTCGTGCTGTGATGCGACCTTGGTTCCTTTGCCTGAGCAATTGCACCTGTATTGTCGCAAAATATCTCGATAGGCTTCTGTATGCTTGGTATAACTTCGAGATCAGCAATGAACTTTTTCATCCAAACAGCCTCCTTAGCAGCTTCTGAAGCCGCTATATATTCTGATTCAGTGGTCGACTGGGCCACCACGCTTTGCTTAGAACTCTTCCAAGTTATAGCACCACCATTTAAAGTAAAAACATAGCCTGTCTGAGATCGTGAATCGTCACGATCCATTTGAAAGCTTGCGTCAGTGTAACATTTTACTTTCAGCTCTTCTTCCAAACCGCCAAATATCAGAAACATATCCTTAGTTCTTTTTAAGTACTTTAGGATATTTTTCACAGCAATCCAGTGACTTTTACCAGGATTCTGTTGATATCTGCTAGTCAAGCTCAGAGCAAACGATACGTCCGGTCTAGTACATAACATGGCATACATGATGGAACCGATAGCAGAGGCATATGGAACCTTTTTCATATCCTCTTTATCTTTGTCCAATTTGGGACACTGATGACTATTCAGTACGGTTCCACTTGCCATTGGCAAGAGACCCTTCTTGGAATCTTGCATCGAAAAGCGCCGAATGACCTTATCGATATACGTACTTTGACTAAGTCCAAGTAGCCGCTTAGATCTATCTCTATAAATCTTTATTCCTAGAATATAAGCAGCTTCTCCAAGATCCTTCATTGAGAAACATTTACCAAGCCAGGATTTAACATCCCGCAGCATTGGGATATCGTTTCCAATGAGAAGTATGTCATCTACATACAGGATCAGAAAAGTAATAGAACTCCCACTTGCCTTCTTGTAAACACATGGCTCATCTTCGTTTTTGATAAAACCAAATTGTTTGATTTTCTGATCAAAACGAAGATTCCAGCTTCGAGATGCTTGTTTCAATCCATAAATGGATTTATTCAACTTGCAAACTTTCTTTGGATTCTTAGGATCTACAAAACCTTCAGGCTGCTCCATATAGACATCTTCTGTAAGGTGTCCATTTAGGAACGCGGTTTTGACATCCATTTGCCATATCTCATAGTCATAATACGCGGCTATGGCAAGGAGAATCCTAATAGACTTAAGCATGGCTACTGGCGAGAAGGTTTCCTCATAATCAACTCCTTGAGTTTGAGTAAATCCTTTAGCAACCAACCGAGCCTTATAAGTTTGCACATTTCCATCCATGTCTGTTTTCAACTTGAAAACCCATTTACTTCCTACAGTCCGACATTCGGGAGGAAGTTCAACCAAATCCCAGACTTGGTTGTCATACATGGATTGCATCTCGACGCCCATGGCTTCGAGCCATTTTTCAGATTCGTTACCTGAAATCGCAGCTTTGTAGGTTGAGGGCTCTTCTTGATCTATTATCAAGACGTACCTATCAGGTGAATACCGATTAGGTTCATGACGATCCCTCGTACTTCTGCGGACGCCTAGTGTTACATCAGATTCCTGAATCCTCTCAGGTTCAGGTTCAACAATATTTTGTTGAGAGGCAGATTTGACTATTGGTTGATTAATTTGTGGTTCTCGAATTTCCTCAAGATCCACAAGATTATCTCCAATTCCTCGCGCCATAAGCTCATCCTCTAGGAATGTTCCTCGACGCTTAGTGAAAACTCTATTTTTAGCAGGATTATAGAAATAATAACCAACCGGATATGCATATCCAATGAAAACAACCTTTTCACCGCGAGGATCAAGTTTGTCCGAAGACTCACTGGTAACATAAGCGTTACATCCCCATATGCGAAGGTAAGAGACTTTAGGTGGTTTACCATGCCATATCTCATATGGTGTCTTTTCTACCTTTTTAGTAGGAGCAATATTCACAAGACGTGTAGCAGTTTCAAGAGCATAACTCCAAAAGGAGTGTGGTAAGTTTGTACGACACATCATTGATCGAACCATATCTAATAAGGTTCGATTTCTCCTCTCAGACACACCATTAAGTTGTGGTGTTCCAGGTGGAGTTAGTTGGGATATAATCCCACACTTCTTGAGATGTTCATCAAACTCTTGATTAATGTATTCACCACCTCGATCGGATTGAAGTGCCTTAATCGTTTTCCCTAGTTGATTTTGTACTTCATTTTGGAATTCTTTGAACTTTTCAAAGGTTTCATGTTTAAACTTCATAAGATAAACATATCCATATCTACTATAATCATCAGTAAATGTAACGAAGTATCTTTCCCCATTCCTTGACATAGTTCTGAATGGACCACATACATCAGTATGTATGAGTTCTAACAGGTCTTTGGCCCTTTCACTAGTTCCGGTAAAAGGGGCCTTAGTCATCTTGCCACTTAGACAACATTCGCATAAATCATAAGTCTCCTGGCCCGTGGATTCTAGAATCCCTGCAGTCTGGAGCTTCCTCATGCGATTGATGTTAATATGGCCAAGACGACAATGCCAATGATATGTTCGATTAAAGCTAGTTTTAACACGTTTAGAGGAAAGAGAGCATACCATATTATTTGATCTATTGTTAGAAGTATCTATTTCATAGACACCATTGTGAGGCTTAGCCTCAAAATAGAACACACCATTTAAAAATGCAGAAATGTTACCATTAACAATATCAAAAGCATAATTAAAACCTTGTTCTCTTAAAGCAGAAACAGAAATAATATTCTTAGTCAAACTAGGAACATAAAAAACATTGTCTAAAGAAATAAACAATCCAGAAGGTAATTCAAGAATAAATTCTCCAACTGCCTTCACAGCAACATTTTGCCCGTTCCCAACGTGTAGCTCTAAGTCACCCTGCTTCAGCTTCCTAATCCTTTTTAGTCCCTGCAAATCATTACAAATGTGAAAACCACATCCAGTGTCAAACACCCAAGATTTGCTCGAAAAGGAAAATAGATCAATAACATGTATACCTGAGGATTCTCCAATCTGCAGCTTCTTAAGCTTCAACTCAGCCAGGTACTTGGGACAATTCCTCTTCCAATGCCCGATCTCATCATAGTGAAAACACTTGGCATCTTTATGAGGCTTTGCCTTCGGAGTGGCAACCTTTTTGCCTTTGCCCTTGTCTTGCTTACTCGCCTTGCCTTTTCCCTTGGATTGCTTCTTCTTGGTAATTCTTCCTTCCCTGATTGCCAGCACTGGATTGCCCTTAGTTGGGATGTTTGTCTCAGCAGTTTTTAGCATCTGATGCAACTCTGGGATCGTTCTTTCCCACCCATTCATGTTATAGTTCAAAACGAACTGATGATATGAATTGGGTAGCGAGTTAAGGATCACATCCGTAGCTAACTCATTACTAAGGGGTGCGTTCAGACGCTCCAGTTGATCAACGAAAGACTTCATTTTCAGTACATGAGAACTGACCGAAGTACCTTCCTGCATGCGACATGTAATGAGAGATCTCATCACCTCAAAACGCTCATGACGAGCTTGCTGCTGAAACATGTTTTTCAGCTGCTCACTCATCTCATATGCTCCCAAGTTTTCCAGATTCTTCTGAAGTTCTGGAATCATCATAGCAAGCATAAGACATGTCACATCTTGGGAATCATCAACATGTTTTTCCCATGTCCTACGGGCTGCACCCGTGTTAGCAGCAGGTGCTTCGGGAATTGGTCCTTCAAGGACATAAGCCTTTTTCTCCGCCCTGAGAACAATTTTCAGGTTGCGGTACCAATCCATGAAGTTAGAATTATCAAGTTTAGCATTTTCAAGGATGGACTTAAGCGAGAATTTGGTGTTATCAGAATTGTTTGTAGACATCTGTAGAATTTAGAAGAAAATTTATTAGTAATTTTCATGCATTAACCTAATTCAATTTTGACCCAAGATATACAAAATTTTAGGAATTAGGATGAGATCCCATCTCCCCATAACTCAGTGAATGGACTTAGCACTCTTCACTGGCATAGATTGAAGGGTAGGTGACGATCACCAATTGTGTCAACTACACAATTCTCGGTTTGGGGTCGCATGACGAGTGTTGTCAAGCATTGGTACGTTAACCCCAACTACGCCCACTTTCACAACCGTAGAAGACGAATGCAGGGTAAACACTAACATTCGCTCTCGTGTCGCAAAAGTGATATTTGTCCTCAAATCAGAACTGTAGCCCGGCCCATGTAAGCATGGAAATCGCGGAACTACCCCTAACCAAAACCGTAGGCCTGGATGCAGGGTAAACACTAGCACCAGGGGTTCAGATAGATCAGTTCGGGTGTTCTTAATTTAGGGTGGCGTAGAATATCGATTTTAATTTGGTTATATTTTAAAATTACTAGTTCGGGTCGTTTTAAAATACTTGTACGGCCTATGGCATGAACATAGGCTATACAATTCCTTTGTAAAAATCAATTTTACGTTTTAATTTGTGACGACTTGAAACACCTTTCAATCACTCGACCGATTAATTTTAAATACCCTATTTAATCTAAGTTGGTCGTGTCGCAAATTTATTTTAATTAATAACTTTTATTAATTACGGTTTTCAAATTAACTTTTAATTTTGTAAAACCAATTTTGATTTTTGTATTTTAAAATAAACTGTTTATTTTAATTACCTATCCAATACTTAATAAACCTTTTATTAAAATTGTCGTTTTAATGATCGTGTATTAGTTATTAATTTTATGGCGTAATAAACATCTCATGGCAAAACGCAAAATAAATAAATAAATATGCAATTCCGGGTTCATAATATGTTCGGTTCGTTTGAGCCCAAGAACGTGAACCGAGCCCATTAAGTGTAGCACAAACCCTTTTGTGCTCCCACTTAATCTTGGATCCAATCCTAAAAAAAACTTCCTTTTTTTTTTGTTTGTTTAAATTTCCGATTGGAAAAATTTAATGAGTTCTATTTTTTTTTTAATAAAAAAAATATATATATATCGCTTTAAAATCATTATTTCAATATTTCCAACTTTTTAATTTATTTAACCGCGTAGCTAAAAAAAAAACTAATTTAGTACGCGTGTCATAAAAAAAAATTCTAAACCCGGATTTGCATAGTACGATCATTAAGCTAAACGAAATAGGTTAAGGCCAAAAATTATTTCAAAGAAGACTTTGACAAGTGTTAGTTTTGGCCTTAATACAAACTTGTCTATAACTATTGTATGTGACAGGTTCCTATGCTAAATCTACTCGATTTTAAGCATGCAATCCTATAAACTATTTTATCAAAAATAAACCTACTTTGATTTGTAAGGTGGCTCTGATACCACTGTTGGAATTTCCGTGTAACTTTTAGAAAATAATTTTATCAATTTGTCAAACAAACTGAACGCAGCGGAAAACATGTACACGAGGTTCGATTCTAAACCGATTCCACCAGTGATCTTCGTTACAATCAAAATAAGTTAAAATAAAATAAAGAATCGTGACATCCAAGAAAGACACCTTGGTTCAACGAACGATCTCGCTAGATGATCGTTGATCACGAAATTTGATTTGTTCGTTTGAAACAATTTCAAACGAAACCTTAATCTAAACAAAAATAAAGTTCAAAAACTTTACTTATCTTTTTGCGTAATCAAAGAAACTAAACTTTGGTTGTGCTCCACGGTTGAGACCTCCTTCTTTGAACAAGTCTACCTCCCCAATTTATTTTGCTTTGGTTTCCTTTTAAACCACTTTCAAAAACGTCCAGGAGCCTTCAACTTCAAATTGAGAGTTCTCCTTATATTTACTTTCTGTTTCTTTTGGAACTTTTGAAAAGCCTCTATACTTCAACTAGAAGATTCCGTATACATATCTCTATTAAATTGAGAGCTCAGTTTTGAGACAATTGTGGGAGTTAATATATATAAAAGATATATATCTTTTATTTTAAACCAATTGTATTCTAAATACAACTCCTTTATAATTATCTCATAACTAAAACAATTATCTCTCTTTTTAATTATGTAGATAATTAACAATTAACAATATATATATACGATTTATTATAATTAACAAGTTAATTATAATATTAATCGGCTCTCCGTAATTATTCCAAATAATTACCCGTTTCTTTTATTACGCTTATTATTTCGTGATCCGGTGATTAACGATTAAAACACCGCTAAATGTTCGTTGCCCAAAGTGTAACCCTTTGGGTCGTACCTTGACGGTAACGTTGAATTCTAATCGACAATTGAACATTAGATCCAACAAGGTTTACATTTTACAGTGAAAATCCCAACTTGTTATATCTTCAAAGGGTTGTTTGGATATGTGCTATAGAAGTTATTATGTTGTTAGATTTAGTATGACTCTAATCAGGGCCGGCTCTTCTTCCTTGAAGAACAAGTTGATTTTTGTGATTCTGGACTTAATGGTATTAAGAACTTATTGGTTCATGCGTCCACATTTTCTAATTGTTATTGTAATGAGTTTGTGCATCTAAAGGTGAGGTGCTAATTAGTTCTTTTTTAAATTATTTACCTTTATAAACTATCAGAAAAATGCAGGTAATCATTGTTTCTATTTGTTAATTTTTGTAGCAGGTGGATTTCTTCATGTCAAGCAACATATTTTTTTCTCACTTGCTATCTGGGATTATGGGACTTGCTAAGAAAGGGGTCTATAAAAACTTGTTATCCTTTAGTAAGGTATTTAGTTTCTTAAACTTAAATGTATGGGTGGGAATTGCAATTCGTTTGTAGGTAAACGAGTTAGTTTGGGTTATATACATTTACTATTAACGGGTTAAATGGGTAACCTAATAAAAAAAAGCTATACTTGAATTAGGTTAACCCTTAAAAGGGTTGAGGCCACTCGATGATTAATTGCTATGCATTAAATCACGTTGATGAATATCTCTCAAATTTTTGACATCCATGTGATAATATAACTTATAGATGGTGTTAAAAACATCAGTTCATAAATTTTTCTGGACAAGAAAATACAAAGAGTGTTTGCGTGTTGGCTTAACCCACCGGCACTAGAAATCTACACATTATCAACCCAACCAAACTGGCCACCTATCTTTCCTCAGTATTGGTACCGATTTGTTCGATCGGAACCTGAAGAACAATTATTTTACCAGCTATAGGAAATCGATCGGAATCTGAAGAACTATTATTTTACCAGCTATAGGAAAATAAACTTTTAGTCAATTTTATTTAAACTATGAAAGTATATATTATTCATATATGATTTATGAAGTTTTGTTAAAAACATCTGACGGGTGTCCCAAAACATGGACGTGCTTATATATATATTTTTACTATCTTCAGTATATAAAATACACTGTTATAATACTAATACTTGTTTATATGGTTGATGATGGCAGGGTAGATATCATGAGCAACTTTGAGCTAAGTTTTTTGAAGTTCTCACCCAAAAGAACGTGTAGACTCCTCATGTAAATAGTTAGAATTTGGAATTTGTTACTTATTACACAATGTTTTGCTAACATTTGCAATATGTATTGGATCAAACTTATTATTGAAGTTATAATATTATGCTTTCTACCTTTACAATTTTATTAAATTTTTATTTTATATTTTGTATTGTAAATAATGTGATATTTGTGGCAAAATTATGTACCACTAAAAATAGTATATCTATTGAACTAGAAATCGTTTTTACCGACACAAAATTTGTGTCGCAAAAAGTTCATTTTATGTGGCAAAAAAAGTGTCACTGAAACAAATATGGATATGTAACTAGGTTTGGTTTTTAAAGGCACAAAAATTGTGCCATAAAAGAATTTTTTATATTGTGGCAAAAAAGAAACTGCCACTAAAAGGCTAAAAACTTTGTGCGGCAGATTCATAAAGTGCCACTAAAAGGATTTAGCGTCAGCGCTTGTAGTGGCACTTTTTTTGTGTGCCGCCCATTTCTAAATGGGTCTTTAGTGGCACTTTTTGGTTTTTCTGTGACACTTTTTGTATGCCATTAAATGGCATTTTTTTGTAGTGATATTTCTATTTATTAATAAGAAGGATGCTAAACCTTGCGCACTGGTTGCACTGTGGAAGGCTAACATGGATGAATGGAACTTTAACCAGCCTGATCTCACAGTGGTCATTACATATTCCAACAGTAATTTCTCTGCACATATAAATTACATATACTTGCTCGTGTAAACTGTCAACTGTGATGTATAGTTTGTTCGTTTTTATAAATTACATATATTTCTCTATTTCTTTTATATGTATAAGTTGAATTTTATTGGTTATAAGTATCATTTTGTTTTTATATGTTTATTAATTAGGTGATTGATGTATGAAATAGTTTTATCTGCAAAAACAGGTACAGAGTATGGCATTTGGCACCGGTACCAGTACCCAATTTTCCCGTACCGAATTAATTTGGTAACGATTCGGTACCAACTTTTTGACGTTTTTGGTAGCGGTACTTTCGGTTAGGAAGTGGTATTTTACCGACTTTTACTTTCAAATACCAGTACCGGTACCGAGCTTATCCTTACTATGAATACATGTTTTATTTACTTATAGCCGAAGGAGTGAACTTTATTGTTCCCTAAACCTAAGTTTATTTTTAACTATAGAGTCACGCATCAAATTTGCAGCAGTTAACAAAGATGAAAAGCCACAATTTCATCTGTCTTGCAATGCATAAGGAACTCCTTAGGTATAATCATCTACTTGCTTTATTCTTAACCTTTTTTTCCTTTTTAGTGTACAATTTAACTTTATGTCTCTAAGATGCATGGAAAGAGGTATGACTAATGCGTCTCAACAAAGCCGGAAGTTGCCAAACATGGAGCAATGAAGATTTTGAAGACCACTCACTTAAGGAACCATTTGTATGTCCTGGGGTATGGGTGTTTTTTTCTCTTTAGCCTTGAAATTAAATATCCAAACAATATTTAAATTCATAGATTCAGATTTAAATTCCGTTATTTAATTTAATTGTTGTCTCAGGTTGTGTGAAGAGTAGAGGAATACTCGGCTTTGGATATGGATGGCATTCGTGAAGAATGGTCGAGTTAGGCAACAACTTTTGTTTTTAAGTGACAAACTGTATTTTAGGTGTCGGCGAATGTATTGTCAAACAATATTTTTGTTAATGTAAAAATATTTGTAGTATAATTGCAAATGATTATGCAATGGGTTTTTTGGTATATATATGTGTGTGTATTTTATTAAAAAATAAATCTTTTGATTTGTTTATTATTTATTTATGAGGCAAGGGTAAATTAGTAATTCTAAAGTTTTTTTTAAACAATTGAAAGCATGACAGGCATAAATGAACGTTATAAACACGTGTCATAAAATGAGTGTCATGAATGTGTGTCATGGATGCGTGTCATTAAATGTGTGTCATAAACGTGTGTCATTAAATGTGTGTCATAAATGTGTCAAAAAAACATAACACGCAAATGCATGTCATGTTAATTTTATGACACCTCAATCAACGACACGCTTTTGCGTGTCATAATTACCGTTCTATGACGCACAATGTGCGTCAAGAAATGTGTATTTTCTAGTAGTGACTGGCATCCTACCCGAGGATGATGGCCGTACATATCCTACCTAAGTAAGATATGTAGATTCCGTTTTAATTCTTTAACCCATTCCCAAACCACCGGGAATCCCATGCCTTAGAAAGTGTGTGAACTCAGCTTGGTTTGCTCGGTTAGATTCTCAAATATAGCTAACAGTCGAGGTCGGTCAATCACGTCCTAATATAATTACCAGTTAGTCATTTAGTGGTTTTCAAATAGGGCACAAAGTTCCTACACGTATCTATCACATAACATGCATTACTTTAACGGTTTATGCCCATGTAACCTCCCCATCTATTCCCGTTCACAAATAAACATACGACATTGCACATAACACTTCTATCGACACATAACATGTTAGATCATTCACAGATAACATATTCGACATTTAGACACGCAAATCACTACTTATGTCGTTTCAACTTAATTATCCGAAACTGGGCTGTTTTCGAGCAATTTAATAAAATAGTTATCATATTTCAAAAATTCCCAACTTTTTACAGAAGATGCTAAACAACCCAAATATTATTGTATAAAAATCTCGGGATCTAATTCATTGCCAATATTTTAGTAAAAATCATTTTCCGGACTGCACTCAGATTTATCTTTTTCTGACTGCAGTCTACGGAATAATTCATTAAAAAATAATAGTAAGTCGGATTGACGAAATTCCAGTGGGACAATTACTACGACATTAGTGTCCATCTACTGTACAGATTTCATGGGCTGATTCGACACAGAACTCAAGTTATGACGGAAAAAATATCGCCCATTTTCTGCAGTAAAAATGCAGCTCTAGCTGCTGTTATAAAATGGTGCTTTAAAATAGTAAACGGAGTCCAAAAATTATGATTCCAGTGCCACTAGAACCGTATTTCATAATACATAAATCCAGACTTCAGAAAATACATTTTTTGTTAAGTTACGGTCTGGTTACAGTCAGTTAAAGGCGGCTGGAAATGTAGATCAGCAAGCTGTTTTCAGTCTTTTAACATTATGAAATGTGTTCGATTGATTCCGTTAACATGTTTAGCGATCACAATAATACTTGCAGTAGATTATCACTTATATATGTCAGATTTATCATGCGTTAACATATTTCATCATCCTTTTTAACACTACTTTATCATATGCTAGATGATGTTCAAGATTTGTTTAAGTTCTTTAGAGTTTTTATGTGTTTGATCTTTAAGCATCATTAACCACTTAAATAACAAGTAAAATACAAGGATCTAAGTGCTTACCACTAGCACAAGGCTAGGGGAGTTCGAGTGTAGAAAAGGGATGGATAAAAGAAAACGAGAGCGGTCTTTCAACTTCCGAACGCACCGAGCTTCGTTGTTCACCTTCTTGCACCTTTGTATGGATGGAAAATGGCTAGAAAGTGACTTGATGGTGGGTGTATGGTGGATGGTTGTGGCTGCCGAAATGAAGAAGAGAGGAGGAGAGAATTGTTGCTGGTTATTGTGTGTTTATGAATGAAATGTGACCTTAGGTTATATTTATAAACCATCCAACCTTATTATCCATTAGATCATATGTAGTCTTGATATGGGACATGCTTGATTAAAATAATCAAAAACTTGTGGAGGGTGTTCCCTAGGGGAACCGTTCGGTTATGGGGGGGGGTGTTTAGTTTGATTTCAATGACATGGTTAAGTACTAGTTAGGTTGGTTAGTGATTTAAGTTAGTTATTTGTGTGTAGTGTAATATAACGGGTGTTAGGGTGTTCGGGGACCCTAACTAGCTCAGAAACGGATAATCAATGTCATTGACAATATTTTTATGTTCCGGGTAATGTCTGGTTGTTCGGTTTGATACTGTTCCGTTAAAGTGCTTAATAAATCCGTAATGTGTCTTTTAGGTATATTTCTAACACTTAGGACATTATAACGGACTATTTAGTGACTTTTCTGCATGCTACTAGTATGTTAACAAGCACATGTAAGCATAACAAGATATCAGAAAGCAGTTAAGTAATTCCACACAGTCGTCAAGCACTTTAACTATCAATAATAAATTATACGGAATACATGGAATTTTGAGGGTTGTCACATTCTCCCCCTGTTAAGAAAATTTCGTCCCGAAATTTAGCTCGTGGTTACTGAGGAAGCTAGTTATGTTGCGTTGGTTTCCTGGTTTTCCTGGGGTGTCACATCATCCCCCTGTTGATTTGAAATTTCGTCCCGAAATTCTGCAGTAGCTTCAGCCTCAGTAGTGGTTGCACTTTTCTTAAACATTTGGGGATACTTGAGTTTCATTTGGTCTTCTGGTTCCCAGGTGTACTCTGGGCCACGACGGGGATTCCAACGAACTCGGACGAGAGGTATTCTGGTGTGCTTGAGAATCTTAACATCTTGATCCTTAATCTCTACTGGTTCCTCGACGAATCGCAGCTTGTCGTCGATTGTGAGCTCCCTGAGAGGAACTATGAGGGTCTCGTCTGACAGACACTTCTTCAGATTTGACACGTGGAAAACATTGTGAACTCCGCTGAGTTCTTCAGGTAGATTCAACCTGTAGGCCACTTTGCCAATCTTCTCAATGACTTCAAAGGGTCCAACGTATCGCGGGTTGAGTTTGCCTCGTTTGCCAAAATGAACTACACCTTTCCAAGGTGAGACTTTGAGTAGCACTCGATCCCCAACCTGGAACTCGAGTGGCTTTCTTCGCTTATCAGCATAGTTTTTCTGATGGTCACGAGCTGCCGCCATTCGTTGTCGTATCTGAGCAATTTTCTCGGTTGTATCCACTACGAGTTCTGGGCCAGTGATTTGGCTGTCACCAACTTCTGCCCAACAAAGAGGTGATCGACACTTCCGTCCGTACAATGCCTTGAACGGAGCGACCTGGATGCTGGTGTGGTAACTGTTGTTATATGAAAACTCCACTAACGGGAGATGCTTTTCCCAGCCGTTACCAAAGTCGATTACACATGCCCTAAGCATGTCTTCGAGGGTCTGGATGGTGCGTTCAGATTGCCCATCCGTCTGTGGATGATAAGCGGTTCTCATATCTAAACGTGAGCCAAAAGATTTATGCATAGCTTGCCACAGCTCAGAGGTAAAACGCGCGTCACGATCAGAAATGACGGAGGTTGGCACTCCGTGCCTTGATACCACTTCTTTTAGGTAGATGTCTGCTAGAGTAGAAAACTTATCTGTTTCCTTGATAGGCAGAAAATGTGCAGACTTGGTCAGTCGATCCACGATCACCCAAATGGTATCATTCCCGCGTTGAGATCTGGGCAGGCCAGTAACGAAATCCATGGAAATTTGCTCCCATTTCCATTTAGGTATCTCTGGTTGTTGAAGTGGGCCTGATGGTTTCTGGTATTCGACTTTGACCCTAGCACAGGTCAAGCATTTATTGACGTAGGTTGCTATGCTGGCTTTCATACCAGGCCACCAGTATGTCGTCTTTAGGTCGTGGGACATCTTATCCGAACCAGGATGTACTGAATAACGAGACTTAGGTGCTTCATCCATCACAAGCTCGCGTAAGTCTCCATACAGCGGAACCCAGATGCGTCCGTTAACATAGTAGGCGCCGTTTTCCTTTTGTTCTAGTCGTTGCCTCGATCCTCGTAAGGACTCAGCCCTGATGTTCTCTGCCTTCAATGCTTCAACCCGGGCATCGCGAATCTGAGCGGGAAGGTTGGATTGGATGGTAAGCTGTAACGCACGTACACGCTTAGGTATAGTATCCTTTCGACTGAGGGCGTCGGCCACCACATTGGCCTTGCCCGGATGGTATTTGATCGCGCATTCGTAGTCGTTCAAGAGCTCGACCCATCGGCGTTGACGCATGTTTAACTCCTTTTGCTTGAAGATATGCTCGAGACTCTTGTGATCGGTGTAAATTGTGCACTTGGTACCGTACAGGTAATGTCTCCATATCTTAAGCGCGAAACAACTACTCCCAATTCCAAGTCGTGCGTAGTGTAGTTCCTTTCATGAACCTTAAGTTGGCGTGATGCGTAGACAATGACCTTGTCACGTTGCATCAGCACACAACCAAGTCCTTGGATGGAAGCGTCGCAATAAACCACAAAATCTTTTGTGCCTTCAGGCAATGAGAGGATAGGTGCGCTACAAAGTCTATCTTTTAAGTGCTGAAACACAGATTCCTGTGCATCACCCCAACGATAGGTGACACCCTTCTGAGTCAGTGAAGTGAGAGGTTGCGCAATCTTTGAGAAATCTTTGATGAATCTTCGGTAATATCCTGCCAAACCCAAGAATTGGCGGATTTCTGCTGGTGTGCGGGGTGCAGGCCAGTTCTTGATCGAGTCAACCTTGGATGGATCCACGTGAATCCCATCCTTGTTCACTACGTGGCCTAGAAAATGGACTTCGCGAAGCCAGAAGTCACATTTCGAAAACTTGGCACACAACTGCTCTTTTCGAATAAGTTCCAGAATAAGCCTCAGATGTTGCTCTTGTTCTTCCTGTCTCTTCGAATAGATCAGGATGTCGTCAATGAACACTATGACATACTTATCCAGGTAAGGCTTGCACACTCGGTTCATGATATCCATGAAAACCGCAGGTGCATTCGTCAGCCCGAAAGGCATAACCAGGAATTTGTAATGGCCGTAACGAATTCTGAATGCTGTTTTGGAGACGTCCTCCTCTCGGACTCTCAGCTGATGGTATCCCGATCTCAAATCAATCTTAGAGTAATAACTCGACCTTTGCAACTGGTCGAACAAGTCATCAATGCGTGGAAGAGGATAACGATTCTTCACGGTCACCTTGTTGAGTTCGCGGTAGTCGATACACATCCTGAAGGTACCGTCTTTTTCTTCACAAATAACACTGGAGCTCCCCAAGGCGAACAACTAGGACGTATGAAACCCTTTTCCAAGAGTTCTTGTAGTTGCATGGACAGTTCTTCAAGCTCTAATGGGGCTAGACGATAGGGTGCTCGAGCTATGGGCGCTGCTCCAGGAGCTAGCTCGATTTGAAACTCAACTTGGCGATGAGGCGGGAGACCAGGTAATTCCTCAGGAAATACCTAAGGAAAGTCGCGTACAATAGGTATGTCTTCTATCTTCCTTTCTTCTGCGGATGTATCCGAAACGAGGGCTAGAATAGCGGTGTGGCCCTTTCGCAAACACTTCTGGGCCTGAAGGAAAGAGATGATGCCTACAACAGCACCACTCTTGTCGCCACAAATCACGAGGGGTTCTTTATCAGAACGAGGGCTACGGACGATTTTCTCCTTGCAAATAATCTCCGCTTGGTGTCGAGATAACCAATCAATCCCAATGACAACGTCAAAACTACCCAGAACCATAGGAATGAGGTCGATAGAGAGGGTCTGACCAGCTAAGACGGGGTTACAACCCTTAACTGTGTGTGTGCCCTTAAGAATTTCACCATTAGCTAGTTCTGTAACATGTTTGGTGTTTTAAGGGTAATGGGGTACGCTTAAGCACCTGACTAACTCTTAGGAACACATAATTGTACCCGAATTAACTAAAATAGAAACAAAGAAATTGTCTGGTAGGAACTTACCCGCCACAATGTTGAGGTTGTTTCCTTCTTCCTCTTGTCCATTCAGAAGCTCATGATTACCAGTCCTGCGGTTATCCTTATTGTCTCCGTTATTGTTCTCGTTGCACTGGTTGCCGCTGTTGTCACGATTCTGTCTCATCTGCGGACAGTTCCTCTTGAAGTGACTCTCAGCACCGCACTGGTAACATCTCTCATTACCCTGCTGGTGTTGCCGTTGGTTCCGGTTTGCAGGATATGGGCTCCTACAGTCTCTAGCCATATGTCCCAACTTCTTGCATGGATGACAACACGATTCTGCACATGACCCGCTGTGGTGTCGTTGGCACTTGCGGCATTTCGGTATATTCCCTAGGTATCCCCCTGATTTTGGTAGTTCAGCCCGAGTTTCCTGTGCGGTTCCCATCGTATAGAGCTAGGACCCTCACCTTGGTGCTCATCCCAAATATACTTGTTACTAATAAGAGTATTTGCATTGGAAGAGCTACGCTTGGGCAACTTGCCCTCTTCCACCGCCTGATCGGTGAGTTGGGTGTGCCAAACGAACGACTTGCTGGATTGTGGGAAGGTTGGCCGCACTCACAGACCCTTGGATTTCCGGGACTAAGCCTCTGAGGTATAGCTTGATTCGCCTAGATATGGGTTGTGACATGTTAGGACATAAGGCAGCCAAGTCGTTGGACCTCTTTGTGTATGCCTCAATCTCTGATCCTTCCATCTTCAAACCATAATACTCTATATCAAGTTTCAGAATGTCGTCCAGGCGGCAGAATTCTTCCTTAATCAAATCCTTGAAGTCGCTCCAGAGGGTGGCATTCGCGTCTGCCAACCCGAGCATCTTGTGCGTTCCACCAAGAATACGCTTTCCGTTGCAACATGACAGTAGCGTACTCTACTCGTTTGCCAGCAAGACTTTCACTTTCTTCGAACGTATATTCGATTCTTCAAATCCAGTGTAGAAGGTCGATTGTCCCTCCAGTGCCATCGAAAGTGGGAGGTTTACACTCCAAGAACGCCCTGAAGGTGCCCATGCGGGATTGGGTGTGCATGGGTTGACTCCATGATTGGTTTGCTAAGGCTTCAGCAATCCGTTCGTTAATCAATGTCGTCAGCTGACCCTAGGTCATGTGAGACGCCCACTCATGATCTTCACATCGAGGGGAACACAGGTAAGAAAGGTATCGCAACGTGCGTAAGTGTGGGGTAACAGAAGAGAGTAAGCACTCAAGGTTCAAATAGCAATTATCACGTTAACTAATGCACAGTGTAAACTATCTAACCAACAATATAACATAAATCATACCACTTATGGTGTCGAGTCTTGCACGTGGAGCGAAGCGTCGTTGTGGATCGTTGAGCACTGTACCCGTTATAGTCTGGTTTTATCTAAAACTTTTCCCTTTTTTAAAACCAAGTTCACTATAACCAATGGCTCTGATACCAATCTGTCACACCCCCAAAATCCACCATGCGGAGTACCACCGGTTGGATGTCACACCCTGGCTTTTGCGGAAGAGTGGTTTATTTGGTGTGACTTCTTAATATCATAGCAACAATCACAACAATGCTATATGATACAAACGTAAGATGTTCATCCATTAAAATAATTTAGAAAATGCATAGCATATTGTCTTTAAAAATATCAACCACTAAATACGTTACAAACCATGATTTGTTGAAAAGGAGTCCATAAGACTCGACGAAAGACTATTAACAAAACGAGGATTTGAGACATGCAACCCGTCCAGGAAGGAGTTACACCCCCCAAACCTATGACCCTGGATGACATCCCTATTTAGTACGCAGCTAACATGCATCACTTGCCCTATCCAATTAATTCCCAGAAATACATGTAGTTTGAAAAGTCAATAAAAAGTTGAGCGAGTTCATGTGTATGTGAGTCTGTATAAATTGTTAAAGTGTGTCTGTATAAATTGTTAAAATGTGTCTGTATAAATGTAGGTCTTTGGTATGTAGCAATAAGGAAAAACAGATCAATTAATGTGTAGCTAATACATTAATTAGTGACATGGCCTAGGAAGCACTCAAACCTGTATGCGTATTTGGTACCGGCCCCTCCGGCGGAATGACATAGTCACCACACACAGCCACTCACAGGCCCATGGATGGGGCTCGCAACACCCAATAGATCTATCACTCATGCCCCTCGGTCCTTATACAAGGATTAATGGTCTTACGATAATAGCCTACCCATTCACGTGACCTAGCAGTAAATTCCCTAGCTAATCATACCATGTATAAAAATGTCTGTAAATGTCTGTAAATGTCTGTAAAAGTCTGTAAGTGTCTGTAAATGTCTGTAATAATTGTAACATGTATTTCACCCCCGAAGTATAAAACTGAAAACAATTAAGAGAAAAGGGGGACATGAACTCACAGTATTGCATCTTCGGTACTTGTAACCCAAATCTCTTCAGCAAACACGACTCCCTACAATGTACTAGGGTCTATTAGATGAACGGGCCGTGCCTTGCCTTTGTATTTATGTTTTTGAGTTACGTTTCTGGTATTATTCCAAGTTATAATAATTATGTTTTAGCTTTGGAATAATTGTTTATACAATAATTCTGTATTAATACTCCTCAAGTATTTTAGCTTCGTGCTTCCGTCCCAAAGGTGGGGGTATTTATACATGTATTTTGTGATTAAGGTATTGACATTATACATTCCTAAGTCCCACTTTAGAAAAATATACAATAGCTTATTTGTCCGAAAATAACACATACATAATGTATATTTCCCTGTCTTCTAGAAAAATATATCATAACTTTCAAACAAATATATTTCGACTTGTTTCATAAATACGTTATATGTTGTGATAAATTTCATTTATCAAAATGTTATCCATCCAAAATATCCTAGTAACGGTATTTTGTTACAAAAATTATGGCGAGTTTTATGTTTGCAAAACATAGTCGAAAATATACTAGTAAACTCTTGTCTAGAAAATATTTACTAAGTGTTAGGATTTTTGGAAAATTTCGCCATGGTCTCCTTTGTAAATGGAGGTGTCCATGCTTTAATAGCATATCATTTTCTTTTACATATACCCCGTAGATCATTTTCAACAATCAAACCGACATATAGACATACAAAGCATTACTTACTTTATTTCAGCTTCATCACCCAAAACTGGACTGTTTTCGAGGATTTTTATAAAATAGTTAGCCTTTTCCAAAAATTCCCAAATTTTTTACAGAATGACTCATACGATACAGATTTTATTGTATAAAAATATCAGGGTCCAGTTCATTAGCAATATTTTATAGAAATTCATTTACCCAACTGCAATTAGATTTGTTACTTTCTGATTGCAGTTTACCGAATAATTCACTAAAAATTAACCGTAAGTCCTATTGACGAAATTCCAGAGATTTGTTACTTTCTGATTGCAGTTTACGGAATAATTCACTAAAAATTAACTGTAAGTCCGATTGACGAAATTCCAGTTGGAGGATCATCGTGACAACAACGGTGACCAACTACTGTAAAAATTCCATGAGTCGATTTTACTCAGGTTTCAGGTTATGACTCCGAAAACAACACACTTTTTCTGTAGTAAAAATGCAGCTTGAGCTGCTGTCCAAAAACAGTCTTTTAAAAGCAGTAAACGACCTCGAAAAATTACGATTCCAGTGCCATTTGTTCGGTTATTCCAAAATACACATTTTAGGCTTTAGAAAATCAGTTTTTCGATTTAAAACAGTCCAGTTACAGCCTGTTGAAGTTGGCTGGAAATACAAATCAGCTTGCTGTTTTCAACATGAAAGTTACTAAAAACGCATCAACAAAGACCCTAACCATGGTTTATCGATGAATAAATGTTCAAACTTCAATCATACTTTAACCAACCCTAAACCAACCAGATTTCAACTTCATCCAACCTTTTTATATATGGTTTTTATGCAGAATTTTAAGTTCAACTTTTTAGTGTTCATCTTCTTGTGTTACATGATTATCATCCTCCTACTAAGTATTCATAACAAAGAACAAGATGGAACAAGAGTGTGAAGGGACTTACAACTAGCACAAGGCAAGGGTAACAATCTTACGGCAAAGATGATGAGTGTTAGTGACAAAGGCTTGAACCAAGCTTCCTTGAAAGCTCTTCAACTTGCACTTCTATGGAGGAACTTCAAAGCTTAAAATGAGACTTATATGAAGAAGATGAAGGTAGTTGTCACACCCCCAAAATACCACATGCGGGAGCACCGCGGGATGTGTGACGTACCAGGATTCGAGCCACCAATCACATTGAACCACGCATTGTATTTAAATAAAACTTATCATTAATTGTCAATTGTAAATACCAATCATAAGATTAAACCAAAAGAGTTGTGTAGCGGAAGCATATAGTGAATTGTTAAACAACTGTTTCATGATAAGTATTCAAAACCAATGTATCAATACGTGTATATCCAAGAGCCTCGATCCATGACCACTCCAGCACTCCCAGATAGCAAGTCCATGTCAAGAAATCTAACGACCTGCAAGCATGCAGACAAGTGTGTCAGACGACGCTGGTGAGTTCAAAGTTTTGTTAACGCGTTTAGTTACCAGATGTGTGTTTACAACAGTTCAATGTTTAGTTTTGATGTTGTTATTAACTCGATTACCGTATGTGGCGACTAGATGTGAATGCCCAACCCCAATGCCTCTAACTAGGCATTGGTCATGAAGTCCAGGTAATTAGTTCACGCCCGTCCTTTCGGCCCGGTGTGAGGGTGCCAATCCTAATAGCGCTATCAACTAAATACCTCGTTGCTTCTTCAGCAACACGGTAGATGTATGGGGTCTTACATGAATTATACTGTGTTCAATAACCAACATCCCAAATAAACAGTTTACCCGGTGTTCCCTTTAGAAACGTTTACCAGATGTCCCAAACCACCGGGACGCATGCTTAGAAAAGTGTAGTGAACTCACCTTAGATTGCTCGGTACGACTAGTTACTTGTTTTATCGTTGGACACCCCAAACCCTAGTATGGTTCCAATGATAGTCAGTTTCGTTTACATAGAATTCACGTATTCATTGAATATATTTCACATGTGGTAGGCAAATATGGCACATATTATCACACAAGTTATGACGAGTATTCGGGTTATATGTATCTTCACAATACAAACTCGTATATCATAATGACACTCATTAACATCTCACACCTCATTCACATGAACATGCACGTAATAACAATAACTCACAACACTTTATACACTTACAACCGAACCCACTACATCCCATCGGCCCAAGAGTAAAATTGCATGTGATCCACTAGTATGTTGTTTTGTTCCCAAAGCCCATTCCCTGGTTATAACCCCAAACAATTAACTCCATATATCCCCTATGTATACATTATTATAGAATGGCATTACATATCACATAATATTTGTACCCTCATAATTTAACCCAAACCGCCCACATACTACCACATCAGTGCCATCGAATTACTTTGAAAACTTATTAACTCAAGGTCACATTGTTCATGTACCTGCTCATAATTCTAATAATCCAAAACTCACACATATGGATCTATATAGCATCTAGTAACAACAGACCCACAACTAGTCACAACCTTTTTTAATATCTCCCGGCCCAACAATCTAATCTTGTAACCCCTTTTTATTTGTTGAGTTTTCAACACCAAAATTATTAACAGTAAATCTTATATTAGTGGTTTAGTTTTTGTTGTGGGTAGTTATAACACATCATGAAATCAGATCTTAATTAACAGCCTTCATTTGATTCCGATTAAGTCATGCAATCCCCATTATTATCATGAACATGTTACGCAACCCAGCATACTATCATGAATCATAACTCACATATTATTATCTATCAAACCATCTTCACACCAGATAAATACAACAATCAGCATATTTCCAATTCTAACCATAAACCCTACAAGATTTTCCTACTTTACCGTTTTGAACACAACATACCACGGCTTACATTTATTACGTATAACATTAATTAAGCACATGTAATTCATGATCACATACCGACTATAAGATGGACACGAGTGAGTATGGAAAAGACCTCCGATCAGCCTGCTGCCGTCGCACACTCGAGGGGAAGGAATCAGTATTTAGGGTTAACCTATGTGCTAATTGTGATATCTATAATAGCCATGCTCTCCTTAACCGAATATAAGAGCCTCTACTATTACTGGGCCTGATTTTTGGGATAATAATAAAGACACTAGGCCAACTCATGTGTGAATTAAATGAGGGGACATCTAGTGAAGCGTATAGGGTCCCTGGCCCAATTAGAATGAACCAAAATTCAATGTTGTCGGCTATTATATCTAGTGGCCCATGTGCTGCATGTGAAAAATAATTGAGTGGATTGCATGTGTCTATTGTAATTGTCTGACATAAGTGCTTATGAGGTCCAATTAAATCATCAAGCTTATAAGAGTTGGCCGCATTTGTATAGATTGTATGGCTCAATATTCTAGTTTGCATGAGAATAAAAGTGACGGCTGCATGTGATTACTAATAGGGTCTATCGAGTTGTTTATAGATTGATTCTATGCCGAATGAACGAGTGGTAGAGAATCGGCTAGGTGGTTAAACGCCAAACCAGGAATTGGCTGATGTTCAACCGATGATTCAACTTTACATTTAACCTTTAATCATACATTATTCAATCATATAACACCATACATACAATCGTCAAACACAACACATAACACACAACTGTTAACACAAAACACATAATTGTTGGTCATTCACAAAACTATACTTGACACCACATGAATCAAATTGTGAAACAGGATTGCGAGATCAATGATAGTTAAACGGAAAGGCCTTGAAATCTCGGGTTGTCACAGTAGTGAAGGATGGTGGTGGTGATTTTCGGTTATGGAGCAGAAAATAGGGAGAGAGAGTGAGTTAAATGGAGTTATGTTGGAGAGTGTGGAGTTGTAATGATCATCCATAACCCCATTGGCCAATTTGGTAATCATGACCATTATCCTTAGGCAACTAGACCAAGCATAATCACAAAAGAATCTAGGTAATCTAAACAAAATATTTGGTCATCATTTAGCTGAAAATTCAGTTGGGGGGGGGGGGTAAAATGAAATTTTTTTTAACTAATAGGTATTAAATTAGAAGGTTAAGGGTATTATCAAGAATAGTGGGTGTATGTCATGTTTACATGGCGTATGGGGATTTTTGTGACCGTAATTAATTAAGAATGATAAAATAATATTTCTGACAATATTTTCGTGTCTCGGGTATTGTCTGGTTGTTCGGTTACGTATCGTTCCGTTAAAGTGTTAAATTGTACCCTATAGTGTCTTTTATGCATCTTTTTGTAACGAAATCATTCCTGGCACTTAGGAAAGTATACAGGACCACTCTGCCATATTTGGGTATTCTACTGGTACAATAAAATGCTGAATTTTATAAAAGAATGTATAATTCTGTACTTAAAATGAGTTTTAGGCACTTCCCGACACTATATCTATCACCTGATGACGCAGTCTTATGGTCCTCACTTCCCTACACTCCAAACCAGTGTAGTACCCTATCCCTGGCTCATACTGGCCATATAAACATTGTTTGTCTATGTGCTGGTATTGTCAGCATTATTTCTGAATCAACCGTTCAGTGTGTCAACTGTGCTGAGTGCATCATGTATGTCACTAATGTTGGTGTGTAATGAATGGAGTGACTGTATAAAATGTGATGCATGTATATATGATATAGAATCATAAAGCAGTTTAAATTGTCAGTTGTAGTCAAGCACAGTCATTAAGCACGTAATTAAGATTAATTAATTTGTACAGTGCCTCAAATTTTTGAGGGTTGTCACATTGGAGGCGTGACGTGACCAGGATCGAGCCATCAATCATACTGAACAACATATTTAAGTAAATAAAGCCAACCACAATACGATTGGTGACCAAAAGCTAGTTAACCAAGTTTTAAATTAAACAGCGGAAGCATAAACGTAAAGTCCAAAACATAAGTCCATAGTTTATAAGTTAAAGTTCAAAACACGAGTTTAATAAGTTCATAAGGATTTGAATATTAAGCACGGAACATAACAGTCCGTACACCACAACGACTCCATCCTCGTGCAAGCTCCAAGCATTTAGCGACCTGTAAGGCATGTAACAACGAGTCAACAACAAAGTTGAGTGAGTTCACGGTTGGTTGATTAGTTTTAAGTTGTTTCTGAAAACGTGGTTTGTCTTTCATTGGCGTAATTGCCGTGGGGGTTACCCCGTAGTTGAAAGAAAATTTAACCAGTTCATTCTTTATTACCCATACCCTGTCCATGATTAGTGGGGGCTTCGCCATGTGAACTACTAGACCGTATGATATCGACTACTACGCCAGTAAGTTGTGCCCTACATCAGTGTCTATCATCACTGATGGTTTGCCATAGTCCATTAGTATACGCCCGTCCGACTGGCACGGTGTGAGGTCTGTTAAACCTAATAGCGCTATTAACTAATGACCCGCTCGCCATTGGCCTCGGCAATTAAGTCGATATAAAATGAGGGACATATGATAGAGTTTTGTCTAGTAAGTTTAAGGTTGTTGTCCTACACAAGGAGGACGAACGTACGTAGTTCTCCCAAAGAGAATACACAGGATTAATACTGGCATCCTACCCGAGGAGGATGGCCGTACATATCCTACCTAAGTAAGATATCTAGATTCCGTTTTAATTCTTTAACCCATTCCCAAACCACCGGGAATCCCATGCCTTAGAAAGTGTGTGAACTCACCTTGGTTTGCTCGGTTAGATTCTCAAATATAGCTAACAGTCGAGGTCGGTCAATCACGTCCTAATATAATTACCAGTTAGTCATTTAGTGGTTTTCAAATAGAGCACAAAGTTCCTACACGTATCTATCACATAACATGTATTACTTTAACGGTTTATGCCCATGTAACCTCCCCATCTATTCCCGTTCACAAATAAACATACGATATTGCACATAACACTTTTATGGACACATAACATGTTAGATCATTCACAGATAACATATTCGATATTTAGACACGCAAATCACTACTTATGTCGTTTCAACTTAATTATCCGAAACTGGGCTGTTTTCGAGCAATTTAATAAAATAGTTATCTTATTTCAAAAATTCCCAACTTTCTACAAAAGATGCTAAACAACCCAAATATTATTGTGTAAAAATCTCGGGATATAATTCATCGCCAATATTTTAATAAAAATCATTTTCCGGACTGCATTCAGATTTATCTTTTTCTGACTGCAGTCTACGGAATAATTCATTAAAAATTCATAGTAAGTCGGATTGACGAAATTCCAGTGGGACAATTACTAAGACATCAGTGTCCATCTACTGTACAGATTTCATGGGCTGATTCGACACAGAACTCAAGTTATGACTGAAAAAATATCGCCCATTTTCTGCCGTAAAAATGCAGCTCTAGCTGCTGTTATAAAATGGTGCTTTAGAAATAGTAAACGGAGTCCAAAAATTATGATTCTGGTGCCATTAGAACCGTATTTCATAATACATAAATCTAGACTTCAGAAAATACATTTTTTTGTTAAGTTACGGTCTGGTTATAGTCAGTTAAAGGCGGTTGGAAATGCAGATCAGCAAGCGCTTTTCAGTCTTTTAACATTATGAAATGTGTTCGATTGATTCCGCTAACATGTTTAGCGATCACAATAATACTTGCAGCAGATTATCACTTATATATGCCAGATTTATCATGCATTAACATATTTCATCATCCTTTTTAACACTACTTTACTATATGTTAGATGATGTTCAAGATTTGTTCAAGTTCTTTAGAGTTTTTATGTGTTTGATCTTTAAGCATCATTAACCACTTAAATAACAAGTAAAATATAAGGATCTAAGTGCTTACCACTAGCACAAGGCTAGGGGAGTTCGAGTGTAGAAAAGGGGTGGATAAAAGAAAACGAGAGCGGTCTTTCAACTTCCGAACGCACCGAGCTTCATTGTTCACCTTCTTGCACCTTTGTATGGATGGAAAATGGCTAGAAAGTGACTTGATGGTGGGTGTATGGTGGATGGTTGTGGCTGCTGAAATGAAGAAGAGAGGAGGAGAGAATTGTTGTTGGTTGTTGTGTGTTTATGAATGAAATGTGACCTTAGGTTATATTTATAAACCATCCAACCTTATTAACCATTAGATCATATGTAGTCTTGATATGGGACATGCTTGATTAAAATAATCAAAAACTTGTGGAGGGTGTTCCCTAGGGGAACCGTTTGGTTATGCGGGGGGGGGGGGGGGTGTTTAGTTTGATTTCAATGACATGGTTAAGTAATAGTTAGGTTGGTTAGGGATTTAAGTTAGTTATTTGTGTGTAGTGTAATATAACGGGTTTTAGGGTGTTCGGGGACCCTAACTAGCTCAGAAAAAGATAAACAATGTCATTGACAATATTTTTATGTTCCGGGTAATGTCCGGTTGTTCGGTTTGATACTGTTCCGTTAAAGTGCTTAATAAATCCGTAAAGTGTCTTTTATGTATATTTTTGTAACACTTTTTATTTCTAACACTTAGGACTTTATAACGGACTATTTAGTGACTTTTCTGCATACTACTAGTATGTTAACAAGCACATGTAAGCATAACACAGATATCAGAAAGCAGTTAAGTAATTCCACACAATCGTCAAGCACTTTAACTATCAATAATAAATTGTATGGAATACATGAAATTTTGAGGGTTGTCACAGTTTACACAGTCGTTTAATATAGGAATATTGGATTTTAATAATCTCAATTATTCGTCGTTGGCCGCCAACAGTTCTAACTTCAAAAATAACCACCGGCTGTCCCAACTATTGACATATTGGCCCCCAATGGACCCTGACTAACAGGACTGTAACGCTGTTTGTCTCCGGTCGCCGAAAAACCGTTTTTGTGGCGAGAAAAAGGTTTCTAATGGTCCTATCTAAGGTTACAAAGAGGTTTGCGGCGAAAATGTTAAGATTTCCGGCCAAAAAGTTGAGTTTTCCAGAAATTTGAGTTTTCCGGCCAAAAAGAAGTTTTTCGGCGACTTCAATAATTGGGGATTTTACTAGAATAAGGTTCCTAAAGGTTCGTAATACAGTTACAAAAAGGTTTGAGACAAAAAATGTTTAGTTTTCCCGCCAAAAATGAGTTTTCCGGCCAAAATTGTTTTTCCGGCGAGCGAACACTAACGACGTTAGGGTTCTGTTAGTCAGGATCCATTGATGGCCAATATGTTAATAATAATTTTTGAAATTAAGACTGTTGGCGGCTAACGACTAATTGTTGGGATTATTAAATCCAATATTCCTTTAATATATATACTTGTGTGTCTTTGAACTTTGTTTTTTTCTCCTAGCATATGATATGCTCCCAACAACTAAAATAGTATCTAAAATTACACTCCCAAACTTAAATGAAAATTAACCAAAGATCGCATTTAAAAACAAAAGAACTGCCTACAACTTTTAATCACTCCTATGAAAGCCAAAAGACTTAAATGTGAACAGAGCTAGATTATGAATTTTATCATAAACAACCAAACACTTAATCACTTGCCATGGGCAAAACATGAAGTTCTAACCCAGACATATAAAAGTCTGAGATAATCTACAAATGGTTGTTGACGTATCATTAGCGGGAAGATCCAGGCCTAAACTAAACAGAACATCACACTTTAAAAATCAATCAATAGTTGGGAAGTTGCTCAGGGTCACCTACAAGCATGGATGCAAAAGTCCCTAGGCGCTCCCTAGTCAGTCGAATGATGAGTTGAGAGTACTCGGCCTAGGTGGAGAATAATGGGGGATTACTGAGACATGTTAATTATAAAGAAATTAGTTTTCGTAAATTAAATTTATGTCAAATTACAAAAGTTTACTAATATTTTTTTGATACGCATAGAAATTATGTTTTATTATTTTGTAAGTCAAACTCAGCCTAAGTTGACTTGCTAGATCCAATTCTAGCCGAGGTTGTCCGCGATTGATCGATTTC
Organism: Helianthus annuus; assembly: GCF_002127325.2. NCBI lineage: Eukaryota > Viridiplantae > Streptophyta > Magnoliopsida > Asterales > Asteraceae > Helianthus > Helianthus annuus. Next base: position 156,997,044 of record NC_035443.2, read on the forward strand.
GAGTAGTTAGACGGAGTTGAAAAAAGTCTTCTCGGCAGCCAACCTTGTAGGGACTACTCAGAGAGTACTTGGCCATGGAGACCTTATTTTACAACCATGCCTACAAGTCCTTCGTACCTCCTACCTCCGACTTTGTTTTATTAGGTAGAAGTGTGATGTAGGAAGTCATTCCACATTATATATGCTGGCACTCAGATATCGAATTGTTTGACAAGACAACAAAGATTAACATAATCAGATACTTATTGAGCCGGTGTGTTTCAAACAAAACGTCGTTTAGGAATACAGAGACAAATCTAACACTAATTATAAATTAACCCGTATACATTATAATATACTAGCACGGCCCCTAAAACATAAGTTACACTAATGATACTTAGATCCTTTTACTTATTATAATAAATTTAGTTTCTATTTTGAACATTTCCTCTTAAACTAAACTTAGTCCAAGGAAGATCTTCAACACTTGATTTGCGTTAACAATAATGCATTTTACACATCCTCATATTCGGTCAAGTTAACCTCCACACTTCTCTCCCATTTTGGACATTTATTAATATAATGTCCAAGATTGTTAGACTTGTAACATCTTTATTTTTTCGGGACCACCAACCTATTCATGGTCGGATTGAACTCCCACAACCACAATGCTCATATTTATGGTCTTTAACCTTCTCTTTTCCATCTGTTTTGGTGAATTGAAGTTTTTCATATACGTCTCCCTCCTTAGTGGACTGCTTGATGTGTTCTTCAAAAGCTTTGAATGTCCCAACAACTTCCTAAAACCACTTTGTATTAAGGTCAACATGATCTATTGCCTTTTCTATCTGACTATCTGGATTTACTTTTCTGTTAATGATCCTAAAAGTTTTAAAATCAATCTTTTGCCATTGAATATACGATGAAGACTACTTGCTTGTGACACAATCAGACTAATTAATTCCACATATGTGACAGATCTTTATGATTTTCTAGCATACGTACATGCATTCACATTACACGTGTAGGTTATAACACACGGAACAACATAAACTAGTGGGACTAGTTTCGTTCATACACTTAAAGTTAAATTGCTAACTTTCTACACAAGTTTTACTGTGTTGGAACATGAGGGGTTAATTGTGGAGGCAATAAATAAGAATCCCCAAACTCGGACCAACTTATAAATCTAAAGACAATTCCCAAACTCGGACCCCCCCCCACTAAACCCTCCTAGACTCGGACATGTCACAGCCCACCGATGGCGGAAATGTCGGGGCGTGGCACTGAGAGACAGATTTTCCAAGAGAATCCATAACAACTATTAATGACAATATATTTAATGTTTAACATCCCATACCATCAAACATATAAAGCAAATAGTCATTACAGATATAGTCTCAAAAACAAATAAGTTGTTACGACAACTCAGATTTATTTAGTTTGTTTCTAGACCTCCTACTTCGTTTCATCACAGCAGACATAACATCCTATCAACCTGTCACATACTTTAAAATAAAGTCAATACACAGAGTGTAAAGGTGAGTACACAAGTTTGAGTAGCATATAGTATAGCGAAAGCGTTTACGCATAACCAACATGTCTCACGTAACAGGCGAAGCAAGTAACTATCAAGACTATGTTCACACTTAATCAAGAGATTAAGTTGTAGAGTATGCGCGACAGATGTCCAGCGGACACGTGAAGTAAAGTAATGTGATCCCCAGCAACCCCCGTCCACGACAGGTGCTGAGTCCAAACTATAGTACTATCGTTTCTAGAGGCGATACCGTGTAACACTGTCTAAGCATAGTAACAAACACTCATAGATCATGTATAACATGCGGGAGAAGTTAGCGTTAAAAGTGTTTGCGTTGTGTGTTGTGTTTTTTATAGCGAACGTATGTAACAACCAAAAGTGCGGTAAAGGAAAATGGGTTCGAGTATACTCACAGTGCGTGTTAAGCTAATAAACATAGTACTTGGATTGAAGGGAGTGCTTGGAGATTAGCCTGAGCATAGAACATTGGTGTTAGCGTTGAACGGTGTGTAACAGAGTGTCGAATGAGATAAGTGGCGAATGGTGAGTTGGTCGGATGGTCATCCGGACAGATGGTCATCCGGACAGATGACCATTCGAACGGTTGATCATTCGAATGACTGAGTGTGTTTGTAAATCGTTTCTAAACTTTTTAAGTTTTTGTTGTAGTATAAATCAAGTCATCCGGATGGATGGCCATTCGATCGGATGGCTATTCGACTAAGAGTCTGATATTCTTTGAAGTTTTGATCAAATCATTTAAGTGTTGAAAATTATAAAGAACAAGTTGCCTAGTCGAATAGTCCTTCGATCGGATGGCTATTCGATCGGCGATTTGATGTTTTGGAAATTTCACAAAGTTTTCTAAGTTAAAAGTTTTGAGTTTTTTTACGGAGACAGCATGACGACGTGTCAAACAACGGGAAACCACACCAAGTCCAGCTCAGTCGATCAGATGAGAATCACGCCATTCGATCAAACTAACTGTCCTTGATGGAATTACATGTTCAACCCGTTAATCGGTCGTCTCTCCGGTGGAAATCCGTTTTTAGACCGGTTCTTAACTAGAGGATGAGTAGAGAGCCTGAATGAGTCCGGATTCCATCGGTCTCGAGTACAAGTGAAGAAAAGTTGAAGAAAAGTTTGAAAACAGTGAAGTAGTGTTGAAATCTAATTGGGATTTATGTTAAATTGTGTAGAAATCCTTTAGATCTGAACAAATCCTCACGAGATGGTGCCATACAACAGCTTGCATAAGAAACCATGATGACGTCACCTTAAAGTAGTCCAAATCAGGTGATTTCATGGTGAAAATGTAAGATTCTGACGGAGAAGGTGATGAGAAAGTGTGTAGTGATGATGGAAGTACAAGATTTAGAAGAAAACTTACGAAAATAGCCTTAAATCGAGGGAAAAATGCTTGGGAGGGACTTAGGAGCGTCTAGGTCGGATAGAGCTTTCACATCAGTGAATAGTGATGTGACAGGCAAGTATTTATAGTGAGAGGGAGAGAGAGGCGGTGCAGGTTAAGTGGTCGGATGGTCATCTGGTCAGATGTCCATTCGATCGGGTGGTCATTCGACCAGCCGAGTTGTGTTTTGTTGGTTTCCGACTTTCGTTTCATATGTTAAGCATTACGTTGCGTTTAAGCAAGTTGCGAGTAAGCGTTGCGAAGAGATAATCACATATCATTAAACAAGTAATCACACAAATAACACACATAACACATAGAATGCATAAAAGTAAATATGCGTTTCGAGTTGCGTTGAGATTGCGTTATAATTGCGATGTGATAGCGTTAGTATAAAAAAGAGACGTGATATACGATAAATTGCGTTTAAATAATATGCTTTGTAACTGCGTTAAATGCGTACTGCATTTTGAATAAGCGTTGTGAATGCGTTGCAAAACATATTTAAAAAATATAGTTTGACTCATTGCGATAATCGAGATCTCGAGAGTACAAGGTAATTAAGAAATAATTAAACAAGAAATGACAGATACAAGTAATGACCCGAAAGGTCGGGTTGTTACAGCCTCCCCTACTTTAGGGAATTTCGTCCCGAAATTAAGGTGTAGGCGTAACGAAGAGTTGTGGATATTTAGCTTTCATATCACTCTCGAGTTCCCAAGTGAACACGGCGTCGCATTTGCCTTCCCAGCGAACCTTCACTATAGGAATGCGAGAGCGTCGAAGTTTCTTGGTCTCTCGGTCCATGATTTCTACTGGCTTTTCCATGAAGTGTAATGTTTCGTTCACTTGCAAATCCTTGAGAGGGACATGCAAATTCTCTTCGGCTAGACACTTTTTGAGGTTTGATACATGGAAAGTCAAATGTACATTGCTGAGTTCCTCCGATATTTCGAGTCGGTAGGCCAGTTTGCCAATTCTTTCCAGAATCTTAAAGGGTCCAACGTATCGAGGCGCTAGATTTCATTTCTTGCCAAATCGGATCACTCCCTTCCAAGGTGAAACCTTTAGGAGTACGTGATCTACAACTTCGAACTCAAGGGGCTTGCGAAGTTTATCGATGTAACTCTTTTGACAACTCCATGCTTTCAAGAGATTGTCTCGTATCTGGAGGATCTTGTCAGTCATTTCTTGCAATAAATCAGGACCGGTAATTTGCGCGTCTCCGATCTCGTGCCATACAATAGGCGATCGACATTTCCTTCGATATAATGCCTTAAATGGTGCAATTTGAATGCTAGAGTGAAAACTGTTGTTGTATGACAATTCGACTAAAGGTAAACATGAATCCCAATTACCACCAAAATCTATAACGCACGAACGAAGCATGTCTTCAAGGGTGCGAATCGCGCGTTTAGTCTGACCGTTAGTCTGGGGATGGAAAGCGATACTGAGGTTAAGGGTAGTACTGAGAGCGGATTGAAAAGTTTCCCAATGGCGCGAGGTGAATCGACCATCGCAGTCAGAGATGATGTCACGAGCTGTCCCATGTCGACAAATGACTTCGTCGGTATAGATTCGTGCTAATCGTTCTACATTAAAGTCTTCTCGTATCGGTAAGAAGTGAGCGGATTTCGTAAGATGATCAACGATAACCCAAATGCTATCGTGACCTGATGGCGTGCGTGGAAGTTTTGTAATGAAATCCATGGCTATACTCTCCCATTTCCACATAGGGATCTCGGGTTGTTCGAGTAAGCCAGAGGGTCGTTGAAGTTCAGCCTTGACTTTGGAGCAAGTCAGGCATTTTGAAAGGTAGAGGGCAATATCCTTCTTCATTCCTGGCCACCAATACCTGGCACGAAGGTCCTGGTACATCTTTTTGGCACGAGGATGAATGGAATATCGGGATTTGTGGGCTTCAGTCAGCAAAATCTCTCGGAGATTATTATGGCTAGGTATCCAAATGCGATCGAGATATTGAAAGATACCATTTGGTTTATTCACTAGTTGATTTTCGGTTCCAAGAATTCGTTTGTCCTTCAAAGTGTATTCGGTAAAACAGGCGTGTTGAGTGTCGTGAATGAGAGCTTCGAGGTCATGTTAGGCTTGAACGTCACGAGCACTATGTAAATAGCTCCGTCGACTAAGAGCATCGGCCACGACATTTGCTTTGCCTGGGTGGTAGCGAATCTCACAGTCGTAGTCATTGAGAAGTTCAACCCATCTGCGTTGACGCATATTCGGCTGTTTCTGGTTCAAGATGTGTTGTAGGCTCTAATGGTCGGTGAAGACCGTACACTTTGTACCATAAAGGTAGTGTCGCCAAATCTTTAACTGTACCATAAAGGTAGTGTCGCCAAATCTTTAACGCAAAAACAACTGCACCGAGTTCGAGATAGTGGGTTGTGTAGTTCTTCTCATGGACTTTGAGCTGATGAGAGGCATACGCGATAACCTTGTCCCGTTGCATAAGAACACAACCAAGACCTAGATTAGAGGCACCGCAATAGACTACAAAGTCGTCGTTTCCATCGGGTAGCGCGAGTACGGGAGCGTTGCAAAGCAGACGCTTGAGAGTTTGAAAGGCATCCTCTTGTTCGGTTCCCCAAACAAAAGTCTTGTCTTTATGCGTAAGAGAGGTGAGAGGAACAACGATTTTAGAGAAATCAGCGACAAATCGACGGTAATAACCTGTCAATCTGAGAAAAGAACGAACTTCGGACGGGGTTTTCGGTGTAATCCAACTCTTAACTGCTTCAATCTTCGCGGGATCGGCGTGAATGCCTTGACTATTGATGATGTGACCGAGGAATTGAACCTCCTCAAGCCAAAATTCACACTTGGAGAACTTGGCATAAAGGCGATTCCCTTGGAGAAGTTGAGAACTAAACGTAGATGTTGCGCGTGTTCGGCTTTCTACTTCGAATAGATAAAGATATCATCGATGAACACGATGACGAAGCGGTCGAGAAAGGGTTTACACACGCGATTCAGCAAATCCATAAAAACCGCGGGTGCGTTTGTAAGACCAAAGGGCATAAAGACAAATTCATAACAGCCATAGCGGGTGCGAAAAGTGGTTTTAGGGATATCTTCCTCATGAATTCGTAGTTGATGATAACCATAGCATAGATCAATCTTAGAAAAACACGTAGCACCTTGTAGTTGATCAAACAAATCGTCGATTCGGGGTAAAGGATAGCGATTCTTGATAGCAAGCTTATTGAGTTCCCTATAATCGATGCACATTCAGAATGATCCATCCTTCTTTTTCATGAAAAGGACAGGTGCGCCCCATGGAGATGTGCTAGGGCGTATAAAGCCTTTATCAAGTAGTTCCTGGAGTTGACTAGAGAGTTCATGCATTTCGAACGGAGCGAGGCGATAAGGGGCTTTAGCAACAGAGTTAGCTCCTGGAATGAGGTCGATACGAAAATCAATATCACGAGACGGAGGTAAACTAGGTAAATCGTCAGGAAAGACATTTGGAAAATCACGAACCACAAGTACCTTTTCCATTGCGTTCTTTTCCTTTTCCTTCTCCGGTACTACGATGTGCGCCAAGAAAGCCATGTATTCCTTTTTGAGATACTTGTTTTCTTGTATGCACAACATGAGTTTCAGTTCCTTCGAAGATGCTTTGCCATAGACACAGAGTTGATCACCGTTTGAAAGAGAGAATCGGATCACCTTTTTGAAACAAATGATTTCAGCATGATTTTCACGAAGAAAATCCATGCCTACTATGATATCGAAGCTGCCAAGTTGCATCGGAATAAGATCGATCGGGAAGACGTGATTGTTGAGCTCAAGAGTACAATCACGAAGAAAAGAGCTGATGGTGACGGTTCTTCCGGTGGCAATTTCTACGTCGAACGTCGTTGGGAGGTTCGCGCTTTTACGTTTCGAATTCAAAGGACACAAAACAGTTATCGACTCCAGTATCAAATAAACACGAAGCATAAATACCGTTAACAAGGAAGGTACCACTAACAACATTGTTGTCATTCTGAGCCTGGCGGACATTGATGCTGAAAGCTCTTCCGCGAGCTGCTTGCTACGGTGGCTGTTGCTGTTGCTTGCGGCTGCTGCTGTTGATATTATTGTTGTTGTTGCTGCTGCGGTGGTTGTTGTGGCTCTTGTTTCAGGACATGGTTCGGGCAGACATTTGCAAAATGGTTAGGGTTTCCACATGAATAGCAAGCTCGTGCATGAGCAGCGGGAGCAGGAGCTGCTTGGTTACCCTGAACAGCGAGGGGTTGAGCGGGTGGTGCTGGAGGAGCATGAGCTTGTTGACGCGGGCCTGAGCAACAGTGAGAGGTAAAGTGCCCATAGATATTGCAATTGTCAAAGAAACGACAATTCACCCCAGCAGGGTGATGGTAGGTGCATGTTGGGTATAGAGGGTGGGAACCAGTGTACGCGCGCTTAGCAGGCAGTGCGTTGGTGTTAGGAGCTGTGACCTGGCGGTTTTGATTCTGGTTGGGTTGGGTTGGGTTGGGTTGAGTAGGAACAGTGTTGAGAGGAGCGACAGTTGCAACACAGTTCTTGTTGTTGTTACCCTTGCGTTTGCGATTTTGGCATGAAGACTTCGAAACTTGAGGTGTTGCGGTTTCAGGAGCGGGAGTAGTGGTTGCTTGATGGAGACTCTTTGTTGAGGTTTTGAAATAACCAGCCAAAAATCGCTTGTTGATCTCACCTGCGAGTTGGAAGGTTTCCTCAACGGTAGCGGATTTAGCTGCTTGCACAAAGTTAGCTACACAATCGGTAGAGCACGGATGTACTTTTTGATCGTGATATCCGGTGTTTACACTTGACCAGAACAGATAATACTGAGCTGTTTGAAGCGAGCAGTGAGACCAGCATTGTCACCTCCCTCTTGCTTGATACCTTAAAACCCATTTTCCAGCTTCTCGAGTTCATGTGGGGGACAAAATTCTTTCATGATGACTTCCTTCAGTTCCTCCCAAGTGAGTCCATAGGCTGCATCGTTACCGCGCCTGTTGTGCTTAGCAGTCCACCAATCCAATGCCCTAGACTAGAAGACTCCAGTAGCATTCTGTTAGGATCTGAGTTTCTTATGATTGTGTTTTTGTTTGAGAATTAAGAAGATGAATGAGTAAATTCAGCGGAATTAAATGGAAACGAACTTTCACACACAATCAAATGGGAGAATTGCTTTCAACACACATGTTTATTCATGAAATCGAATGATTAAATTTATTTCAATGATTCAATTACACTTACATGCACGTATTACAATCTCCCCTTAGCCTGAGCTCACACAGTTTGTTCGTACAGAATGACTTGTGATGAAAGAGCTAATAGAACAGTACAGGGTGTTGTTCTATTTATATTATAAAGCAAACCACATTGGCATCTTTGCTGACGTCACCATGATAGTGATATCTAACCTCCTAACAAACTCAAACTACTGACCTATTACAACCACTGATTACAAAAAACTGACTACAAAACATAAAGCATAAACAAATAAAATAACTAATTCTTCATTCCACTTTTTAGGCTCAGTGCTTTAGTTTTCAGCAGTACATGAGACAAAACAGTTGATTGAGCATCAGCACTTAGTCTTCATCAGTCTTTTGGGTCAGAAGTAGTTAGGAAGGGCAGTACTTGAATCCATCAGATGTTAGAGCCACTGTCAAGGGGAAAGATTGAATACAAACATCTGCTTATTCCGGATCCACTGATCTGATCCAGTTTTGGCTTTAATTAACTGTTCCTCTGTAGGGTTGAATCCCAACAATCTCCCCCTGGAACAGATGATGCCAAAACTCTTCATTATTCTTGGATTTTTATTGCCTCATCAAATATTCCCTGACTTGTCCTTTGAATTGTAATTCAAAGTCCAAGGAATCTGTGTCATCCTCATCCCTGCACAGTGTAAGCTCAAGGGGATCTTGCAGATCTTCAATACCCAACCCAAGTGCTTGAGCAGAGTCAATATATGGGTCTGTTTATCATATTTCCACTTTATTATTTTTCAATCCAATGGGTTTCTTGGGAGAGTCTTTATTGTTGATGAGTTTGGAGATTGTAGCCTGGTGATGACTAGTTGGACAGTGTTTGAGGCTTTTGCCAATTCAGGATTTTCTGCCATCATCTGCTGAAGGACCTTTTTTATAATGTAATCCCCTTGTGCTATATCTTCTGCTGTTTCTGCATCCATCTGCTTTTATTTCCTTCTTTGATAAAGGATGGCAGTAGGTAGAGCAGTGGATCTTTTGATTGGCATTTTTTGTTGTCTAACTGGAACCACTGCTTCAGGATAAGTAGGCTTTTGAGGAGCAGTGGGATCTCTTTTTCTCAACTCTTCTAAACTTTTGTATGTGGCCAACACTTTTTCTTCTTTCCATCTTGTCACCTAATTCCTTGACCCATAGTCAGCACCAATTAGCTCTTCTTTCATTCTCTTCAGCTTTAAAACCCTGTCTGGTACATTTTTCTTATACTTTGACCAAACAGGAGGAGTGTGTTTTACTTTGTCATTGTTCATCTTTTGCACACTTTCCAACTCCGCTTTAAGCTCACCATTGGTCCATTCTTTATATTGAGCCCTTTTTTCCTTGTATCTCTTGAATGCCATGATGTAATCAACATAATCTTTTCTCAGGCTTTCATCATCCTTTTCTGATAATTTCTGACAGAGATCTTTTGAAAACTGTTCCAAAGTTCTGACTTGAGTTAGCAGATATTGGTAGATTCTTTGAATTTCTTTGTCAGACTTTCCTTCTGTATTTCTTTTAGAGATATCCTCTGCTTGTTGACCCTTTAACTTCAAATATTCTTCTATGTTATTAGGCCTAGGATATCCTTGAAGAGATGTCAGACAACTTTTTGCAGGGTCATCTTTAGAGTAGAAGGATTTGATTTCCTCTCTAACTGCTGGAAGAGCTAATGAATGCAGGACTCCTGCAGGAGTAATGGCAGTGTTTGGATTAAAGGCTTGTGCTGAAGAGAGTGGAATAGGGTTTGGAATGGTAACAAGGGTCAGTGGTTGTGTAGATGTTGGAGGTGGTGAAGATTCATCATTCAGTATTATACTTCTCCTTTTGGGTTTAGGAGAAGTTGGTGGTGTTTTGGTGGGTTGAGTGGTGGTGATTTGAGTGGTAGTTGTCTGACTAACAGCTGTTGAAACAACTGGTGTTTCAACCACTGTTGTCATTACAATAGATGATGTGTCATCCGATGTCTTCTGCTTTTTGGCAGGTGATGTTGTGATTTTTGGTAAGGCAGTGGATTGAGTGTGTGTTGAAGTGGTAGTGGTGGCAGTTGTTTGGGTAACATCTGTTGAAACAACTGAAGTACCAACAGCTATTAATACAACATGTGTTTTAACATCTGTTGGTTTGGAGGTTTGATGAGAGGAGCTTTTGGGAGTTTGAGGAGTATGTCTTGTGATTTTGGAAGGTATGGATTTAGGTTGCCTCACTTTTCTAGTGGGCTGTTTTCTTTTAGGCTTAGGATTTTCCTCATCCTTGGGCTCAGAAATACCCTATTCTTCCATCTCCATAAAAACTTTCTTCTCCTGCTCAAATCTTGTTTTACCCTTTGTCTCCATATCCTTTTTCAGCCTTGCTTTTTCATCAGCAAATGCATTCAAGGTTACATCAACCTTTTTGGAACCATCTGGCCTAGGGATTTCTGCAGCCAGACTAGATTTTTTATCTGGTTCAATGTATAAACTATCTTCCCATCCCTTCTTCTTTTTCTCCCCCTTTTTGGCATCATGAGGAGCTTTTTCAACAAAGATGATTGTAGGAGGAGCAGAACAAGTGGTTTCCAACAGATGGGCTTTGATTGCCTTGATGTCTGCTTGTGTATCCTTAAACCTTGCTTCCATGAAATTTCTGATCTTTTGAACTTGAATTTCATGTTGCTGATCAGCATATTCTCTTTGTTCGTGAAGCAGAGGTTGAAATAGATTCCAAAGCTCAGTGGGAGCAGGAGCAGATGATGGAGCAGATGTTGCAGCAATGGGTGTTGCCTTTTGTGCTTGTAACAACTGTTGCAGCATACACTTAATGTCTACAACAGATGTGTCCAATTTATCAACCCTCTCCGTCAATTCTTTGTACATTAAACCATCAGCCAAGTTAATAGGATCATCTGATTTCCCACTGGCAGTGGTTGTATCAATAGTTGACTTAGGGAAAGTGTCCCAAAAGTCATCCACTGATGCCCCTTTGTCTTGGTACTGGGGACTTCTTCCTTCAGTAGGGGTAACCAGTTTTAGTGAGCCAGTGAATGCTGGAAACACCCTGGTTCCCAATGAAGAAATTGCCTTCAAGGGAGTCTGACCGATGAAATTACTGCCCAAGTGTAAACCTGTGGGTTCAACACTTGTAGTAGCTGCTCCACTTGAACTACTGACAGTAATTACTTGTAATTCCTGCAGTGTAACCTCCTCAACTATTGGCGGGTTAGCAGAGATTGAAACACCAGACTCAGTCACTAGTTTTGGCATATTCTCATTAACAGGTGATTGAGAAGAATTGATTTGTGTCTGGGCTAAGTCAACTGCATCCAATAGAGGTAATATGGTTGGTGGAATTTATGTAGTGAGGATAGGGGTGGAAAGAGAATTTGCCCAGGGCAGTGGGCTGTGGATGATGGAATCAAGTGATTCCAGAGCATCATAATTTGGTGTCCCTGTTCTTACAGCCTGATCTTTTTGAGAAGAAGCAGGAGGAGTTTTAGGCTCAGGTTGAGATCTTTCATCCAACTGCTGTGAGGAAGTACCAGCAGTGGTTATTGGTGACTTTTGTTTTGTCACAGGTATAATCTCTGGGATCTCATCTTCCAGAGTTACCTTTTTAATGGGTTTGGGGGGCTTTTGGATGTTTTTATTTTTAGGTCTTTTGGTGGTTTTAGGTGTGGGTTTCACAGCAGTGGTTGTGCTGCTGTGATCACCTTGAGCAGTGGGCTCAACAGTAGATACCTGAGGAGCAGTGGTAGCTGGTAAATTCTGCTCAGGAACCTCTGTTTGTGTTTTGGAAGGTTTTGACAGCCTTGTAAAAGTTTCAGAGGTTAGGATGTTTATTTGGATGGGGTTTCCCTGGATAAGCACATGTGCATTATCTTTTGCAAATTTCTTTTGTAAGTAAAAACTTAGAAATCTTGGAAATAACAAAAATGATTTTTTATTAACATTTGAAACAAGATAATTGAAGATCTCCTGGGAATAATTAAAATTTTCTTTATGTAGTATAGCATAGCCCTGGTATTGGATCTTCAATGGTATCTAATTGAAAGCAGTTGTTTTATTTGAGACACATATGAGAAGGGTATGAAACAAAAACCTCATGGCAGGAGGAAAACTGCCTTTTTGTAGAGTATCTTTTTTCATTTCCTCTTCATACCCTCCCTCGAGAAAATCAATTTGATACTCTATTTTTGGGAAAGAAGTTTTACCTTGAAGATCATCGAGTTCAAATACCTCCGAAATGGTTTGAGGTGTGATGGTGACTGGAACGCCCTCTATCTAAGAATTGATGGCTAAGGGATTTTTATCCATAGTTTCTAATTTAGCATTTTTCCAGAATTCTTGCTGGGTTTCCATGAAAATCGGAGCATCACAGGTCAACAAAGTTTTGTACTTTGAAGACAACAAAGCATCAATGACATGGTTGAAGGTTTCGGTATAACTTGGTTTTTCAAGTAAACTCAAGTAATTATGTGGAGTTTTGAATGGAAGAGCCATGGTGATTTGAAAGTGATGAAGAACAGATGAAGAAAATGAGTGATTTTGAGAGAAATTGATGGTAACTGCTTTGAGAAAGGAAATTTGAATTCGATTCGACAGTAAAAACCCTGTTTGAGTTTTTTATCAGGGTTTTATAGGGGGAAAAAGTGAATGCTGACGTGGCAGCGGTTACAAAAGATCTGACCGCTATGTACTGTCTACGTGCCAACCCCTGATGAATAATGGATAACAGTTGTTTTAGGAAACCACTGATGGAGCAATTCAGTGGTTTGCAATAGTTATAATGGAAACATTGGGTGACTTTAACTATCAGTGGATGATAAACACTGATGTTTGATCAACAGTGATTACCAAGGAAATGAGAGAACAGAGGTTGACTTTCAGTAGTGGACAGCATTTCACAGAACAGATGTTTGAACCAAATCAGTGGTTATGGCAGACTTTTAAGGATTAATGAAAATTTTATTTTTAGCTATTTTTAAGGATGGATTTTTTTATTTTCTGAAAACATTTTAATGCTTTTATTCATAGAAAAACAGGATTTTGCCTGTTATTCCATGTTTAGTATGCCAATCCTAAAGATCAAGCTTTCAAAGCTAGATGTGTCTAATGCTTTTGTTAGTACATCAGCCAGCTGATCTTTAGTTGGAACATGATGCAGAGAAATCAAACCTTTTTCATAGCAATCCCTCACAAAGTGATGTCTGATATCAATGTGCTTGGTGGTTGAATGAGAAACTGGATTTTTGATGATATTTTCTGCTGCATGACTGTCCAACATGAGAGGTGTCTTTAGGGCAATGATACCAAAATCCAGCAATTGATTTTGAAGCCAAAGTCGTTGGGCTGTGCAGCTTGCAGCAGCAATATACTCTGCCTCAGCAGTGGATGTTGAAACAGCTGCTTGCTTTTTGCTTTGCCAAGATACTAAGCAATTGCCTAGGAATTGGCACCCTCCTGAAGTGGACTTCCTTGTGGTATTACTCCAGCAAAGTCACTGTCTGAGAAACCTGAAAGCTTGATATTTCAATCAGCTGGATACTAGATACCAAGTATGGGAGCACCTTTGAGGTATCCGAATATCCTTTTTACAGCAATAAGGTTTGACTTTCTAGGGGCTGATTGGGATCTTACACAAACACATGTTGCAAACATGATGTCTGGCCTAGATGCAGTTAGGTACAATAAAGACCCAATCATGCTTCTATAAAGAGTTTGATCAACCAAATCATCCTTTTCATCAAACATGACAATTTTTGTGGTTGCTATGGGTGTACTACATGATTTGCAATCACCCATCTCAAATTTCTTTAAAAGTTCTTTGGCATATTTGCGTTGATGGATGAATGTACCATTTTGCAGTTGTTTCACTTGGAGACCAAGGAAACACTGTAGTTCACCCATTGCACTCATCTCAAACTCAGTTGTCATGAGTTGTCTAAACTCTTCACACATATTAGAACATCTGCTTCCAAAAATGAGGTCATCCACATAAATCTGGACAATCATCAAGTCTTTCCCTCTCCATTTTAAAAACAGTGTTTTGTCTATTTTACCTCTTGTAAAACCAATAGAGAGAAGAAAGGTGGAAAGAGTTTCATACCAGGATCTAGGTGCTTATTTCAAGCCATACAAAGCTTTGTTTAGCATGTAGACATGATCTGGATTAAATGGATCCTCAAAGCCAGATAAACATATACCTCTTCTTGAATCTTACCATAGAGGAATGCACATTTGATATCCATTTGAAACACCTTTATGTTGTGGTTGACAGCAAAAGCCAAGAACAGTCTGATAGCTTCCAATCTAGCTACAGGGGCAAAAGTTTCATCATAATCAATGCCCTCTTCCTGTCTGAAACCTTGAACCACTAGCCTTGCTTTACTCTTGACAACAATGCCCCTTTCATTAGTTTTGTTTTTGAAGACCCACTTTGTGCCAATAGGGCTTACACCCTCTGGCAGTGGAACAAGCTCCCATACTTGTTGTCTTCTAAACTGTTGGAACTCCTCTTGCATGGCCTCTACCCAGCTGTTGTCTTTCAGTGCCTCTTGGTACTAGACTGGCTGATGGAGAGATAGAAAACCAGCAAAAAGACAGATGTTTTGGGATTGGCTTCTTATTAGCACCCCTTCACTGATGTTGGCAATGATTTGGTCTGGTGGATGAGACTTCAAGAAGATTAGATCTCCTTTGTATGGAACAATGGCCTTTAATGGTGAGGGCTGCAGATGTGAATCATCTGAGCTAACCGCTGCTGGTGACTTTGATGATCCAGCAGTGGCTTCAAATGGAGGTGGAGGAATAGGAGGTAGTGGTGTGGACACATGTTGACTTTTATCCACTGTTTGAGGACTTTTGTCAACAGTATTTGATGATGTGGAAGCAGGGGTTAATGGGCTACTTTGGTCAACAACTGTTGAGGTAGCAGCGGTTGAGCTTTGACAGCTGTTTTGAACATCTGCTGCTCTACCATTTGATGCAGACTTTTGTTGTGGAATGATGACTTCATATCCATAGTCTAATGGAGGATTTTCTGATGGACGTGCACTATTAGTCTTGACAGAAACATTTTCAAAATTAAATTTATCAAGATCAAGCAATTCTGCAGGGTTTGCAGGGATTTTCATTGAAGAAAGTTCATTGAACTTCAGATTCAAAGTCTCTTCCACTATTTTGGTCCTTGTGTTAAACACTTTGTAGGCCTTGGCAGTGGTTAAGTATCCCAAGTGATGTCCACTGTCTACTTTGGCTGCAAATTTTGAAATTGAGTCTTTTAAATTCAAAATAAAGCATGGGCAACCCAATACTTTAAAGTATGAGATCAGTGGTTTGATTTTATACAACAGTTCATAGGCTGTCTTTTGATGCCTGGGGTTGATTAAAACTCTGTTCTGGATATAGCAAGCAGTGTTTACTGCTTCCACCCAGAAAGTTAGTAGCAAACCTGAATCTGCAAGCATGGTTTTCGCAGCCTCAATCAATGTCCTGTTCTTTCTTTCAACAACCCTATTTTGCTCTGGTGTCCTTGGAATGCTGTACTGCCTTACAATTCCTTTTCACACACAAAACTCATCCAACTCCCTATTTCTGAACTCTGTGCCATTGTCACTCCTGAAAACTTTTACTAGCAAGTCAAACTGCTTTTCAACTTGTTTGACAAAGTCTTGCAGAATGCCTGTAGTCTCATCTTTGGAATGTAAGAAATAAGTCCATGTAAACCTAGAAAAGTCATCTACAGTTACCAAACAATATCTTTTCTTTTTAAGACTCATGACTTTTACTGGGCCAAACAGATCCATGTGCAGCATTTGTAAGCACTTGGTTGTTTTGGACTCTTCAATGGACTTAAATGAGCTTTTATGTTGTTTTCCTTTTAAGCAGGAGACACAATGCTAAGGACATGTGAACAGTTTTTGAGGAAGATCTCTTACAAACACCTGTTTTAATAAGGCAATGATTGTCTTGAGATTTGTGTGCCCCAATCTCCTGTGCAATAATTCTGTCTCTTTGTTAGAGGCAGTTGAGAACAGACAGGCATCAGTCCTGGGCTCTCTTTTGACAAATCGACTACATAAACATTGCCACTCCTTTGAGCAACAAGTTGAATTTTTCCAGTTTTTATTATTTCTTCAATCTTTATAACCATTTCTGGTCCAACAATCCTTAGTGAAGAATGAGCCATAGCCCTTATTACTCATTTATGAGACACTAAGGAGGTTGAATTTTAGATTGTCTATTAGATTGACATTTTCAAACTTAACATTACCAGACTGAACTGTACTAGACTCCATCACCTTCCCTTTACTATTATTCCCAAAGGATATATCACCCCCTCCATGAGTTTTGAAATCTTTGAGTAGGGCTCTACATCCAGTCATGTGCCTGGAGCCTCCACTATATACATACCAAAGACTATCTAAGCATGCAGAAGCTCCCTGCACATCAAGTAAAAGGTTAGTTCATGAGGGTCTCCAAAGCCAATAAGGCTTTGGATGGGGTCTCAATAGTGTCTGTGTTAAGTTCAGGTGGATGGACAGTGGTTAGCTCAGGGGTTTAGACAGTTTTGGAACTGTTTTTCTCTAACCACTGTTTTTCTCTAACCACTGTTGGGGGTCTTGCCCTATCATTTGCTGGTACCCAAAGGGATGCCTGTTCACTCTTGGTTTAGAAGGCTTTTTGTAAACCTCATAAACTTGTGGACCCTAGGGTATGGTGGTTGACCTTTACCTCTTCGGTATTGGTTTGCAGGGGGTGCATCAGTCACCTGAACTTCTCTTTTAACAGAGGTTTGGTTCAGCTATTTTGTAACAGCTGTTTGAAATGGCACAAACTGTGGTTGGTTCTTGACAGATGATTTGGATGAACTCATTGGTGTTTTTGACATGTACTCTTCCTTTTTGACCTCAAAGGATTTCAAGTACACACACTGTTGAGTAGAATGGTTTGATTTACCACAGATGGTGCAGCTGCTTGAAGGCACAATAGTACTTGTTTTGTTTAGATCATAAGCTTTTAAATGAAAACAATCTTTGGTCAAATGATTTTCCTTTTCACAAAAGTCACAAAACAAGTTTTTAATCATTTCTCTTTTCTTCCTCTTTTCAGACTCCTTTGCAACATAGTTTTGAACCACTGTTGAGATGTCCTTAAGAGGAATGACCTTGGCCTTAGGAGCTTTTACACCATCAATGGTTGTGAAGTCCATTGGTTTGAAATTTTCAAGAATGTCACACTCATCAGACCATGTGGGTTTGAATTGGTATTTCTCAATCTCCTCAAAAGTTGAGGACCCCACAGATCTTTCCAAAGTGATTTTGTTACCAAGTCTGTCAGTTATTTTAACTTCTTGGCCATTCTTGTTGGTTGGTATAATTTCAACAGAACCAGCTTGATTTGCAGTAGTGTTTTCAACTTGGTCATTTTTCCTAAACCCTATGCCAAATTTTACATTACTTTCAAGCTGTTTTTCAAGCATAATTCATAACCTTTGCAGGATTCCACCCATTTTTCACAAGTGATTTGGGTGGATTCCAACTCCTTTTTGCAGGCTTGATATTTTTCTATCATAGTCTGGAGCTGGTCCTTGGTTATGCTATGCTCTTGTTTGAGACTGAAGATTTCATTATCTTTTTCAGCCAATT
The DNA here is from genome assembly GCF_002127325.2 of Helianthus annuus. Lineage (NCBI taxonomy): Eukaryota > Viridiplantae > Streptophyta > Magnoliopsida > Asterales > Asteraceae > Helianthus > Helianthus annuus. Next base: position 157,014,848 of record NC_035443.2, read on the forward strand.
TGATTTTCAGTTCTTTTAAAGACTTTTCAAATTGAACTTCATCATTTAACACTCTATCCCTAAGGTTTTCATTCACCTCTTTGATGTTAGCAAATGCTATGATGCATTTGTCTGAACACAGATTTTTAAGAACCTGAGATGATACCTTAGTTGCAGCCATCATGGCATAATCACAAACATGCTCTTTTTCATCAGCCACCTTCTCTTCCTTTTCACCATGTTTTTTCTCTTCTTCTTCAGACCAGGGATCAAAAAGTGGTTCCAACAGGGGTTCTGAACTTTCTCCCAATAGTATTTCACCAGCAACAGCAGTAACCACTGCTTAAACAATTTCATCCACTGTTTCAGCATTTGACTGTCCTTCTTCAGTTTCTAGCCCTTCTGGTATTGTCTCTAATGCCATAAAACAGTATTCATCATTAGAAGCATCATTAGTAGCATAGAGTGCAAAATTTTCATCACCTAACTCATCAGGTAAGCTACTCCAGTCAACAAAGCCTTGGGTGAAAAAGCTTTGCTGATCTGGTTGAACCACTGCTGGTGTAGCTTGTTGAGGTGCAACTGGTTGCACTTGAACCTGAGGGACAGGGGCTTGGACATACTGAATTTGGGGAACAGTGGTTTGGACATAATGCATAGGAACAGGGGTTGCAGGATGTGCATAATGGGCAGTGTTTACATGGGTAGCAGGGGTATAATAGGAATACTGCATAGTGCTTTGGTTATTTTGTGGTCTTAGGCTAGGGTGAGTAATAATAGGTCCATTGGTTTGACTCCTACATTTTCTAGCAAAGTGACCTAACCTGTTACACTTGTAGCATTTGATTTTTTACTTATCCAACCCTACTTTTAGATTCCCATGCAACCCTGGGAATTTTCTCCCTGTCCTTTTGTAAAACTTGCTGGTTCTAACACTCAACAGTGCAAGTTGGTGTAAAATGCCCATTTCCTCTAAATCAGTTGGATCAAAATACTGAAGGTCATTGAGTTCAAAGCACAGATTATCAGAGTTCTGGCTTTCACCATTTGTTGTGAAAGCATAATTGGATGAGTGAGAATCAGAGTTGAAATTTCCACCAGTAGTTATGTCCATAAAGTGATCATAACTCCAATCCTTACTACTGCCAGACTCTTCCTGGCCCAAAAGAGCTGTGTTGCCTAATGAGTAGTCATCTGCAACTTTTCCAGAGTCTTGCAACTTCTTTTTCTAGTTCAACTCCCTTTCATAGGTCAGGGGTCTACCATGAAGCTGGGTCAGTATCAGATCTTTGAACTCAACAGAGTTTCTGGTTACAAAAGCAATTGTGTCCCATTTATCAGGAAGTGATCTTAAAAACCTGCTGTTAATAGTTGATTTAGGAAATTCAGTTTTAACAAGCTTAAGTTCACATATGAGATAACTAAATCGCTCAAACTTTTGTGTTAATGTTTCACCCTTAATCAGACAAAAGGTTTCATACTGTTGGTTCAAAATTTTCCTGTTGTTTTCAAATACTTCTTCAGTCCCCCCAAACTGTTCCTTAAGTGCATCCCACAACTCTTTGGCACTGTTACAGTGTAACAGTCCAGCATAGATCTCATTTGGTAGTGCAGATGCAACTATGCTGAATGCCTTGGCATCTAGTTCAAGTTTTTGAAAATCCTGATCAGTGTAGTTCTCTAATTTCTTAGGAACAAAAACCTTTAGATCCTCAGCACTCGGCACCATTGGAACATGTGGTCCATACATAACCGATTTTCAACATCCAGTATTCTGTTGAGCAAGGATGTGACCCATCCTTCTCTGCTAGATGTTGTACTCGTTTCGCTTCAACATGGGTGGTTTGAAGAATGAACAGATGTTATTATTAACATCTTGTGATTGTGACGTCATCCTGGTTTTTTTACAGGCACTGATTAATCAACTTTGCTCGTGATTTATCCTTAATCTGTTTTTCAACAAAACGAACCATTAAAAGTATCAACGATTATGAGTTTTACGTCAAAATGATTGTTAGATCAAATTTGACTGTCCTACCTGTTAGGATCTGAGTTTCTTATGATTTTGTTTTTGTTTGAGAATTAAGAAGATGAATGAGTAATTGCAGCGGAATTAAATGGAAACAAACTTTCACACACAATGAAATAGGAGAATTGCTTTCAACACACATGTTTATTCATGAAATCGAATGATTAAATTTATTTCAATGATTCAATTACACTTGCATACATGTATTACAATCGCCCCCTCAGCCTGAGCTCACATAGTTTGTTCGTACAGAATGACTTGTGATGAAACAGCTAATTAAACAGTACAGGGTACTGTTCTATTTATAGTACAAAGCAAACCACTGTGGCATCTTTGCTGACGTTACCATGATAGTGACATCTAACCTCCTAACAAACTCAAACTATTGACCTATTACAACCACTGATTACAAACAACTGATTACAAAATATAAAGCATAAACAAAACAACTGATTCTTCATTCCACTGCTTAGGCTCCAGCAGTGCTTGTGACAAAACTGCTCTGTAATCGATGTTCAATATAAAACAATGTTGATTATTAATAAAACAATGTGTTTTGGTGTTATTATGTGTGTATTCGTGTTTGATGATTTTACGATTTGAATCGAGTCCGATTTCAAGCTTTAAATCGCTTTCTAAAAGGTTATACGCAAACTGGTGTGTAAACGCAGTCAGTTTAACGTGACAAACACTCTGTAATAGTGACATAGGCTTAACATACCTTAAATAACCTTCACATAACTTAGAAATAAGTTTTGGATGGTTTGGTGTGTCGAAAACAAGTTTGTTCAATCGCAGGGACTATTTGTGTCAAACTGCGAAACTATACTAACTCGTATAGTAACGAACATTCCGGAACTTGTTCATAAGTTAAACATACCCCAAATATCCTTTACATAGCTTAGAAATAGGCTTTGAGGGGTTCGGTATGCTAAAATAAACTTTATTGATCAATAGGGACTAAAAGCGTCAAAAAGTGCATAAGTTTGCATTTTCGCGCATATCTTACGTTCTGAATATATCCGGACATCCAAAAATTTATGTAATCATTAAAATACCTTATTTTAGTGATTGGCATAATAAAACTTCATTCGTTTCGCGATTTGGATCGTATACGCGTTCGTTAGGATTTTCGTCGTACTTAACCGAATAACGCAACCCTACAGCCAAACGAACCGACATCCGAGATGTTTTTAAGCATATTTCATGTTCCCTATGATTTAACATCATTATGGAGCTTGAAAATGGGTTTGACGGGTGTTAGAAGTGCTGAAACGCGACTAAACAAAGTGCAGGGGCTAAACTGTAATTAAGTGAAAGTTGCTGGTCTGCAAGGTCCTTACGGACCGTATGGACCTATGCTTACGTTCCGTAAGCAGTCTCCAGCACATCAGAATTGTAGAAACATTGAATCTGGTCATTACCACCTATTCTAATGGTTTTAATCCCTGGATTTACACTCTATGGACTGGTAATTGTGTGCCCCTTATAATCCTAAACCACTAGCCCACATGTATGGCTTAGATCTTTCCATCTTTAGCAAGCAATGATCCTAATGGTTTGGCAAAAAATATAAATAGGCATGCCCTCATTCCATTTTTCTCCACCCTTGATCTGATCTCTCTAAGTTGAAGTTGCAATACTTCATACCTGAGATTTTAAGATCAAGTTCTCCCTAGCAAGGACCCTTTGTAAGCTTCTCTTGCTCTTTTATCGCTTTTCGAGCGTGAAAGTCAAACAGTGTTTGACTTTCTGCTTTGACCACGAGTTGGTCAACACGAAGTTCGTTTGAACTTCGCAACGTGAGCGTAATCACGATGGTTATAGTCACGTGTGACTATGCCTACTGATTACCACGTTGACTAGGCGTAGTGACAAGTCGTAGTTTCGGTCAAAATGCGCATTTAAACGTATTTTGCAACCAAACTACTCTTGGGTATCAAAACACTTTGTTTTGATATCAATACCTGTTTTCTAACTTAGTTAAGCATGTTTTAACATGCTTAGCTCGTCACTTTTAGTTTAGTGCTTGTTTAGAGTCGTAAGTCAAGCGGTCTAAACCACCGCTTAGACTTTCGAACTCGACCCGTTTGGTCGATCATTAGGATCCGACCAAGCATGTTTAGTGACCATAGTTGCATTGGGAATAACCTTCCGAGGTTATACCTTATGGTCACCTAGTTTAAGTAACTGTATGATAGGTAGTTTATATGCCTTAGGTAAATGACCAAAATGCCCTTTTCATGCATAATTGGATTTTAAGCATATGTAACCTAAACATTTGTCACTTAACTGATTATGCAACACAATTAAACATGTTTAGGCATATAATACTTGTCATAGGAATAGTTAGACGTCTCGAACGCGCTTTTGCGTGAACGACGCGTTAAAGTAGCGTAAGCTACCTTAATGGGTCGTAACGAGTCGAAAGCACTTAGATTAGGTTCCGATTTAGAATGTAGGCTTTGTTAAACCATATCACATGAGTTCCAATACTCATTTGGTTTACAAGACCTCATTTTGTCCGATCTTCTGATTTAGGTGTCGATTTATTTACTAGTGATTCGATTATTAGGTACTGCTTGAGTTTCCTTGGTTTGATTGAGCTTGTTAAGTTCTTTAGATTGAGGATACTTTGCACTTCGATGTGAGTACATAGATCCCCTCTTTTTACATGTTCTGTGGTAACTATGTGGGTACATAGTTCCCCTATTTTACTGTTTTCGATTGTTTTGGGGTGATTCGTATGTATTAAACGATTTCGTGGTTTTAAATGATGATTTCAAAAACGAATAAGATGGTTTATATTAAACTAATAACGATTTCGATAATGTGAACGAACTTGTTGGTTGTAGTAACATAACGAATGACATTCATTAATTTTGGCCTAACCGACCAGTATTAGGTTATGGTACCATAGGATCTGACAAATCTCGTTATCAGACTACACCCATGGTTATGTGTGGGGGTTATGTAGGTAACGACCGAATCTGATGATTGTTAACTTACCCTTTGGTGGTTTGTTAATGCGAGTTTCGAGATAGTTGAGTAACTAAGGTTTGAATGTTATTAGCGAGACGACCAGTCGTTTCACAATTAAAATGAAAACGATTTTGGGACGAGTTAAACGATTGATATGACTTAAACGAGATAAAAAAATTGGATAAACGATTAGTTTTGGGTAGTGATTATATAATGGGATGGGTGTAGCATGATAAAAGCATGGTAGATACGCCGCTGGTACATCTTATATATAGCTGCTTTTATCATATTATATTCCGTGTCATTATTTAGTTCACTTGGGAAACAATTTTGAAACGATGTCACACAACGAGGTTTTCGAAATGATATAAACAATACGAGTTTTATTTTTACGGAGATGTTTTACGAATTGGTTTACTAAAACAAAAGTTTTGGGGTTAAGAATCATGGCTACGAGATTTTATAAACTATAACCAACTTGTTTTTGAGTTGGTTACTTATGTTGCAATACACTTTTCAAAACGAGGTTTGTACTTTTGACTCTTGTCGTCTAATGAGGTACTGCAACATATAAACGAGACATAAATCCGATACTCTCATAAATCCTATGTGCTCGCCAGAATTTCTTTGCTAACTTTGTTTTTACATATGTTTCAGGTGGTGTTGCAAGATGTTGGTTGCTAGGATGCATGTTCATATAGGATCTGGACAAGGCCTTAGTGACTTAATAACGATGATAGACGATGTTTAACTTGTTTGTTTGGTTTTAAGACAATGTAATTTATCAAATGAATCAATAAAACGAAACTTTTTGTATCCATGGTTGTGAAACAATAATTCTATTACAACACTCTCCGACGTTTCCGCCGCGGTTTCGTTGTTTTGACGCGATCGGGGTGTGACAGAAGAGTTGGTATCAGAGCCAATGGTTATAGGGAATTAGGTTATTAACAATGCTTTGACCTAGACTATAACTTTCTAGGACCCCAACGCAAGTTTATTTGCGTTTAGATTTTAAAACAATACCGTCACCTATCCTTAGGTGATAACCACAACGAGAACACAATAATAAATCCGCTTCGAAAATTAATCATCTATCCTTGGATGATTGATTATAAGGTTTTGAACCCTCTTAGTTTTCAAAATCTCGTCAAAGTTTGGGTCTAAATAATGTGAACACGTGCAAACTGGATGAGTGAATGCCTGTATCCAGAGGTTTCTGTCTAAGGCTAGAGTGTTCGTACAAATCCGCAGTATCGGACCAGTCACTCTTACCTGGGAACTCTTGGGGTGAGTGTTCACTTATAGGCGAGCACGTCTTCGGTGATACATTATTATGATCCATTTACTTTGATTAGTCACTGCGTGTCGTTTGTTTGTTCGAGGTAATGAGCAAATGATCGCACTCCTTGTGTTTTGTCGATGTTTTCAATACCATTTTTGTTTTTCCAATTGTCGACCTCACTCGTTTCTCATGTTTCCTTGTTCTTATTAGACAATGCCTCCTCAACGTGATGCTCAACCTTTTACTGCTGAAGAAGTCGCAGCCCTTGTTGCTCAGCAAATGGTTGCGGTACTTCCTGGCGTAGTAACCTAGATCCATGAGTTATACAACAACAATAATAACAATAATGCACAATGTAGTTTCAAGAATTTCAATTCTGCTAAGCCGTTGAAGTTTTCTAGGTCGCAAGGAGCAACTGCACTCCTACAGTGGTTCGAAAGTTTAGAAAGCACATTCAGACATGTGCAATGTCCAAATGAGCGTAAGGTTGAGTTTGCATCAAGTGTGTTCGAGAAGCGTGCTCTTACATGGTGGAACGGAGTGATGCGTGATAGGGGTGCCGATGTGGCGATGGCACAAACGTGCGAAGAGCTCCGAGCTCTCATGATGAGAGAGTTCTGTCCCCGTCACGAAATTCGAGCTTTGGAACGAGAATTTGACGATCTGAAACAAGATGGGGGAGAACATCGTGCTTATACGGATCGTTATGAGGAGCTCAGTTTGTTGTGTCCTACTATGGTTACCCCGTTGGAGAAGGCAATAGAGAGGTATATCGATGGGTTACCCGATTCTGTGCAAGATACTATGACTGGCAGTAATTCTACCACTGTTCGTCAAGCGATTGAATTGGCTGCTACTCTGACCGAGTCTCATGTCAGAAAGGGGAAATTGACCCGTAAGGGTGATAAAAAGAAGTCAGCCGATTCTGCTCAAGAAAAGGGTAAGGAGAAGAAGCAGGGTGAGTCTTCTAAGAAGTCAAGGAAGCGCAAGGCTTCCCAAAACTTTGCTATCACCAACCAGAACCCTCAAAACCCACCTGCCCTACCTCCTACGAAGAAGCAATATGTTGGTACCGCACCTCACTGTGCTCGATGCAACGATCACCATGTTCCCCAACAGGCCTGTAAACAGTGTGCTACATGTGATAGACTTGGGCATCTAGCCAACATCTGTCGTTTTGGCCAAAATCAGGCTGCTCAGGTTCCAGCACAAGTTCAGGGGAATGTTGCGAGATTCCCACCTGGTTCGTGTTTCAATTACGGAGAAATGGGTCATTTCTGCAACAACTGCCTGTGGTTGGTGAATGCGAATGCAAATCAGAACGCGAATGCCAATGCAAACGCGAATGTGAATCCCGCTCATGGACGAGCATTCAATCTGAATGCTAACGAGGCGAGGGCGGACAACGAGGTTGTTAACGGTACGTTCCTTGTTAACAATCAACTTGCATCTGTTCTTTTCGATTCTGGTGCCGATAGGAGTTTTGTTTCGTTATCTTTTGAGCCTTTACTTGCGATACCTAGAACTACACTGAGGAAACCCTTATCTGTAGAAGTTGCTACTGGTAAACCTCTTGTACTCGATTCTGTTCTTCGTGGTCGTCAATTGAACCTCGATAACCATCTTTTTCCCATTGACCTCACACCGATGCAACTTGGGAGTTTCGACATTATTGTGGGTATGAATTGGTTAACCAAACATCATGCTGAGGTGGTTTGTTTCGATAAGATCGTTCGTATTCCACTTTCGTTTGGCGATGTCCTAGAGGTTCATGGCGAGAAACCATCTGTTGGTTTGAAACTCATGTCATGCACGAAAGCCCGAAGTTATTTACGAAAAGGATATGTTGCCTTCCTGGCACATGTCACCGAGGAGAACGTCAAGAGCAAGAGTATTTAGGATATTCCGATTGTTCGGGATTATCCAGAGGTGTTTCCTCATGAACTGCCTGGTTTTCCTCCAGTTCGTCAAGTCGAGTTTCATATTGATCTTGTATCCAATGCTAACTCAATTGTGAAAGCACCTTATCGTCTTGCACCGTCAGAGATGCAAGAGTTATCGAAACAACTTCAAGAGTTATCTGATAAAGGATTCATACGTCCGAGTTATTCACCTTGGGGAGCTCCTGTCCTCTTTATGAAAAAGAAAGATGGATCTTTTCGAATGTGTATCGATTATCGTGAGCTAAATAAGCTTACCATCAAGAATCGATATCCCCTACCTCGAATCGATGATCTCTTTGATCAGCTACAAGGTGCTACCTACTTTTCCAAGATTGATCTGCGTTCTGGGTATCATCAACTTCGTGTACTCGAATAAGATATTCCCAAAACTGCTTTCAGCGATATGGGCACTACGAGTTCACTATCATGCCTTTTGGTTTGACGAATGCCCCAGCTATTTTCATGGACTTAATGAATAGTGTCTGTAAACCTTATCTAGATAAGTTCATCATTGTGTTCATCGACGATATTCTCATTTATTCTAAGTCTCGAGCCGATCATGAGCAACACCTTCGTTTGACATTGGAACTCCTGAAGAAGGAACAACTTTTTGCTAAATTCTCCAAGTGTGAATTTTGGCTTAAAGAAGTTCAGTTTTTGGGACATATAGTCAACGAGCAGGGTATTCATGTGGATCCATCCAAAATAGCAGCTATTAAGGATTGGAATACACCAACGACACCTACAGAAATTTGTTCTTTTCTTGGTCTCGCTGGTTATTATCGTCGGTTTATTTCGAACTTCTCGAAGATCGCGGTTCCACTCACTGCTTTGACTCAGAAGAATAAGCCTTTTGAGTGGGGACCCAAACAAGAAGAAGCGTTCCAAACGCTGAAACAGAAGCTATGTGATGCTCCTGTTCTATCTTTGCCTGAGGGAAACGATGATTTCGTTGTCTACTGCGATGCGTCTAACTTAGGCCTTGGTTGTGTCCTTATTGTAGGATCGTTAGACGACCTGACGAGTCGATCAGAAGAGTGCTCAGACTGAATCAGAGGCGGAGTTCATTGATTCAGTCTTTGTTTAGCTTGATTTCACTAATTTGTCTCTGTTTATTACACTTGATAACAATTTACAAGCTCTGGAGACGATTCGGCAGGGCTTCGCCGTTACACAACCTCACTACTACACCTACATAGTTCCGCTTGAATGACCCTATATATAGGCAAGTAGGTTTCGCTTATACGTACATGTACGTATAAGCGGAACTACATCATTACCTTATAAGCGGAACCATCCCAATGACACACAAGCGAAACTACTCTATGACACATAAGCGGAACCATGTCTAAAACATGATTTCTCGATTTCCGTGCATGATACAATCAGCCCTAACCTAAGACTCGAACTAAGATGTAGTCGACAGACAACTGCACCAACAGACTCCCCCTTGAATGTTGACGGAATCTTCAGTGAGAGTCTTCAATCATGACAACTCTTCACTTGTAGTCGGTCTTCTTCAGGAACTCTTCCTGGAATTATGTACCCGGATCTTTCTCTGGCTCTAACTTTCATCAGACTCCCCCTATCATCATGCTGGGATCGCCGTCTGGAATTCGTTATCACCATTGAAATCAACTCCTGGCTTTATCAGTTTAAACTTCTTCGCAGGTTCTGATGTATCTCCTGGCTTTCCGTAGCAACAGGATCAGAAACCTGCACAACTCAAACACTCTATCACAAACAAACACAATTGTGATTCAACTTAATGAATCAACTTATCATTTAAGAATATTCAAGAATTTTTCACATATAAAACCTATTAAACTTTCCAAAATCTGATTAAACACTTCAAACCAATTTAACCAAACCTCTGTTCATCATGTTTACCCTTTGAGATTTTGAATTTCAATTCTCCAACATCAGTTGTCGAAAATCTTTTTGGATTTTTCAAAAATTAAACATAAAAGCAATAACAACAATAAAATGCAGAAAAAAAATATATACAAACATATTTTTGTGAGTTCGTGCAAGAGGATCATATCAGCTGCTGACAAGACACTAGCACCGTTAAGCTGTTATTCCATTTTAAGCTTTTAAACAGTTCGCGTTGATTGCCGATATACTCATCCACTTAAATTCTCACAAAACTTTCAACCTTTTCGGGATACCGAATTAGTGTTTTCGAACTTAAACATCTACATGTGTCCCACCTCAGTATATACTCCTGTATCCAGACCCCAGTATTCAGTCTTACAGGTGAGTATACCACAGCTGATATCTGTTAAGGTGTTAAATGCGAGGGCCGTGAGAGCTCAGGTCGATACTTCCGTATACGCAGAGAGATGACGGCTTCGACTTTAAGGAGTGTCCCCTTTAGAGGATCTTTTATTTACAACAGCAGCGACTATCAATTTTATTGTTTCATTAGCATGCTGAGGGCGAGCATATATTTCAAAGCTTTTTGCAGAAAGCATTATCCGGGGACTAGGTCAGTACTTCCATACAGCAGAAGTCCCGGGATAATACCCTAGATATCACTGAGCATAAAGACCTAGTATCTCAGAATACGGGACCCTCCAAACAGGATTTCAGGGGTTACCTATATATCCTGGAGGTGTTCCCCACGTAGACGCAAGTGAAATTTATGTTTATATCCCAAACTTGATCTACTAATTCTGTGAAAACCTATCAGCACATCTTTAGCGAGACTGCTTAAATGCATTTTAAACACTACAAATCTTTAGCGTACTATGCCGGTCTAGCTGATGTACTATCATTTCCCCTATTCGCAGTAAAACTCATTTTTAATGTTTCAATGTTTTTGACATTTTCAAATTTTCAAATTTTTTTAATTTTTACTCCCCCTAAAATCAAAATATGTTTCAATTTTGATTTTCTGGGAAAATTTGAAACAAACTGTACAAAGTTGACAACATGATATCGAATTGCTTCAATTCGCCATCCACTTGGCATAACCAATCAGAACTCCCCCTCACAACAAACTATTTTCCCATTATGATTTCAAAACACTTAAGTTTGTTTTAATCAAAATGGTTTTTCCGGAAAAATTAGTTTGTTTATAAACCACTTGTAGGTTTTGGGGTTGTCTCATCACATTGTTTTCTTCAAACATTTGAAAGATTTATCATTTCCAGTTTTACCATAATCCATTCGTAGAAAATCAAGTACAACTTAATGTCCCTGATTTACCACATGTAAGGCGAAAAATCACCAGAGTGAAAGTTCTCAAGAAATGTGCCGATTCATGTTCCACTTTTACCAACCTGGAAATTCCGGCAAGTTAGGTTTTTCTATTTGAATAGATTCACCCAAGCCTGACGGTCCTTGGGTGATTTCGAATTCTTGTTCAACAATGGTGGAAAGTTTGCATCATCCATTGTTAAACCAGAATTCTCCTTTTTTACCTTAACCAATGGCTCCTCTGGCTTTGACGAACCAGAATCATTGCCTGAGTGTGGCTTGTCTGACTTAGATGAGCCAGATTCATCGCCTGAAGGTGGCTTGTCTGACTTTGACATGTCAGATTCATCGCTGACCATTTTCTTCTTTTTCTTTTCCTCTTTCGTCCTCAGATTTGTATCTGATGAATTCGTCTTGCTTGACTTTACCATCGAGGGAGTCGATTCATCAGAACTTTTATTTTTACCAGCAGATGAACCCGAGGACAAAATCTTCTCAAGATACTCTCTCACCTTCTTCCTCTTTTTCCTCGGTCTGTCTTTCTGCCCCTGTGAAAGTTTAACTTTCTTTTCTTGAATTGTCTGTTCTTGAACTTTAGGTTTTAGAACCTTCTGTTCATGGGGCTTGACTTTGACTGGAATCTTTGCCAATTTCTGAGACTTAGCCCTCAATCTATCATTCGATCTCCTTGGGCAATCTCTGGCAATGTGACCTTTGATTTGACAGTTAAAACATCTTCTTGTCTCAAAATTCCTTCTCTGGCAGTTAAGAGCAATGTGTCCTTGATAACCGTATCGGTAACACACTCTGTTATCGTACCATGTACCACCTTTACACCAAACGCTCAGATCATAGCATTGTCTGGCTTGGTGATATTCCTTCCTCATGTTTGCTGGATTTGGCTTTTGAGCACTGTGGTCCGACCTGCACCACTTATTACCAACAATTTTTGAGTTATCATTTTTTACTTTTTGTAATTTTTGATTTTGATTGGATGATCGATCTGATGAGCTGATATTCTCTTTTTAAACATTTTTCAAATTTTTATCTTTTTGTTTCTGTTCTACTTTCTTCTTCAAAGGTTTTTGCTTAGAGCATTCTCCCTTTTCAGTTGATTGTAGAACAGTTTTTTGAAATTTTTCTTTTACATCATCAGATTTCTCATCGCAATCTTCCACTTTGACATGGTCAAAGTTTGTGACATCGTCACTTGTTGGAACAAAATTGATTGGTTTTGGACAGGGAAAATTCAAACTGTCTGATGCAGTCACAAAACCTTTCAATTTCTTCTCAAGTTCATCAATCTTGTTTCTTGAATTCTCAGCTTCATTTTCAAACTGAGATATCCTTTCAAGATGAGACTTGATTGATTTTTCATTCTCATTCTTCATGTTTTCAAGAACAGTCTTTTCATTTTCCAAAACTTTTATCTGTTCTTCAAATTTCGTTTCCTTAGCTTTCAAGTTTTTGTTCTCAAGCTTTATCCAGAAATCTTCATTTTCTGAAGATTTCTTGTTGCTTTCAACATATTTTTCTAACTCTTTGATTTTCTTTTTGCACTTTCACCTTCTTTTTCAAGTTTAATAATTTTCTGAAGATGGGAATTTATCATTTTTTGTTTTTCAATGTTGTTTTTGCTAAACACGTTTCTCCCATCTTCAAGAATTTTCATTTGATTTTGAAATTCTTTTTCAATTCTTGATTTTTCAATTTCAAAATTTTTAATCTTTTCTTCAAAAACTTTTACCTTTTCTTTCACACTTTTGTTTTCAGATTTCAAACTGTTCAAACCATCCAACAGTTTGTCATTTTTAGTTTTCAACTTCTCACAATTTTCATTCAAAATAAGAATCTTCTTATGATCAGCCTGCTTCTCATCTTTCAACTTCTTGATCTCCAATGCCAAATTTTCCGCATCTTTTACGAGTTTGTCATTATCAGTCTTAAAGTTGTCACATTTGAAACACACTGATTCAGAACTTGAAGATTCATTCTTCACAAATTCTTCATTCTTTGCCTTTTTCTCTGTCTTGTATGTTCCTGCACAAACAATTTTAACAAAATCAAGAGGGTTTAAATTTTCATCAATTTAACATCCTCTCTTATAATCATACTTCATGTTTTGTTTTGCAGCAAAACATATACAAATTCTTTTATTAATCTCAGTAATTACATCCAAATTGATTTTATCCAGATTTCCCAAATTCAGTTCATCTAGATGCTCTTTGATTTTATTCATCAATATTTTCTTCTTATCAGAATTTTCATAACTATGTTTTTGAAGTTTATTGATGAAATTAGATGGATGTAATTTCGAGAATTTAGGCTTTTGTTTTAATTTCTTTAGAACATCATCCCATTCGGCAGGTAAAGCGTCTTCCAACTTTGATATCTTTTCAGTATCTGTCAAATTTATTCCAAACGATTTTAATTTGTCCATCAAGTAATCAAATCTTTTTTTCATCTCTTTCAAGCTCTCATTCTGCTGACAAGCAAACCTTTCAAGTCTAAGAGTCCAAATATTCTTATCATCTTGGTCATACAGACTCATATGATTCCAACCATATCTATTTAGCCTTTCAAAATGTCACAAAAACGAAATCCCAAATGTTGCACTATAAGCGAAACCTTGAGGTGTCCTGATAAACGAAACTCCAAAGAACAGACAAGCGAAACCTTGATGTACCCTGAAGCGAAACTACAAATGTTCTAGAAGCAAAACTCCCCAATGTCCGAATAAGCGAACCTGAATAATGTGCGTATAAGCGGAACAACAATGTCTGTTCAAGCGAACCCTCAAGCGGAACTTCAACAAATGACCCTTGAAGCGGAACCTCACAAGCGAACCTTACCAGCAAACCTCCAAATTGTCACTTGAAGCGAACCTTTCAAGCGGAACCACTTGACATTTGGAGCGAAACTATCTGATTTTAGTGTCACAAAAGCGGAACTAGGTGGTCATATATGCGGAACTACAAATTGTCCGAATAAGCGAAACCTAGTCCGAAGATAGTTTGACCCATTTTTAATCCGTATTTTGGTCCAAAACTTTCCAGGGTTTATTTATGTTCAATAACACACAATCTGTGAAATTTTGATCCAATTTTGACCGGTAAAATTTCCTGAACTGATGAAAGAAGGTGTAGAAATCAAAATTTTGAGCGAAAAACGAGCTAAACGGTAAGAACTCTTCCTCCTGAGCTCTGATACCACATGTAGGATCGTTAGACGACCTGACGAGTCAATCAGAAGAGTGCTCAGACTGAATCAGAGGCGGAATTCATTGATTCAGTCTTTGTTTAGCTTGATTTCACTAATTTGTCTCTGTTTATTACACTTGATAACAATTTACAAGCTCTGGAGACGATTCGGCAGGGCTTCGCCGTTACACAACCTCACTACCACACCTACATAGTTCCGCTTGAATGACCCTATATATAGGCAAGTAGGTTTCGCTTATACGTACATGTACGTATAAGCGGAACTACATCATTACCTTATAAGCGGAACCATCCCAATGACACACAAGCGAAACTACTCTATGACACATAAGCGGAACCATGTCTAAAACATGATTTCTCGATTTCCGTGCATGATACAATCAGCCCTAACCTAAGACTCGAACTAATATGTAGTCGACAGACAACTGCACCAACACTTATGCAATGAGGTAAAGTTATTGCGTATGCGTCTAGACAATTGAAAGTTCACGAGAAGAACTACACGACTCATGCTCTTGAGTTAGGAGCTGTAGTTTTTGCTCTCAAAATCTGGAGACACTACCTCTATGGTACGAAGTGTGTGGTTTTTACAGACCACAAAAGTCTCCAGCATATTCTTAATCAGAAGGAGCTGAACATGAGGCAGCGACGTTGGGTTGAACTCCTAAACGATTACGATTGCGAGATTCGCTACCATCCTGGTAAGGCGAATGTCATAGCTGATGCGCTTAGTCGAAAGGAGCGAGTCAAGCTTCATTCTGTTCGCACTCTATCTGATATCCAAACTCGTGTTCTTCAAGCTCAACAATTTTGTGCTACACAAAATTTGATGGGTAAGGAATTACCACGTCAACTTGAGCTTAAACGCGAAGCGAAAGACGATGGTTTGCTCTATTTCAAGGATCGTTTATGGATTCCGAAACAAGACGATCTTCGCACTTTGGTAGTGGACGAATCTCACAAGTCTCGATATTCTATCCATCCTGGTGCTGATAAAATGTACAAGGATCTTCGTACTCAGTATTGGTGGCCTGGTATGAAGAAGGATATTACCTTGTATGTATCGAAATGCCTAACTTGTCTCAAAGTCAAGGCTGAACATCAACGACCTTCTGGATTGCTTGTACAACCAGAGATACCGGTTTGGAAGTGGGAGAACATTGCTATGGATCTCATCACTAAATTACCGCGTACATCAAAAGGTCATGATGCTATATGGGTTGTTATCGATCGATTAACGAAGTTAGCTCATTTTATTTCGATTCGCGAGGATCTATCTGCTGATAAACTTGCAAAGATTTATGTTGATTAGATAGTATCTCGACATTGTGTTCCTTTGGATATCATATCAGATCGTGATGCTCGATTTTCATCTCATTATTTGGAAGACCATGCAATCTGCTATGGGAACCCAACTAAATCTAAGCAATGCTTATCATCCCTAAACAAATGGACAATCTGAGAGGACGATTCAATCTTTGGAGGATATGCTTAGAGCATGCGTGATAGACTTTGGTGGTAATTGGGACTCTCATCTCCATTGATCGAGTTCTCTTACAACAACAGTTATCATACTAGAATCAATATGGCACCATTCGAAGCTCTTTACGGTCGAAAATGTCGTTCAATTGTCTATTGGAATGAGATCGTTGAAGCTCAGCTTACTGGACCTGAGCTCATTCAGGAAACAACGGACAAAATCAAGAAAATTCGCGATAATCTTGTGACAGCTAGAAGCCGTCAAAAGAGTTATGCGGATGTGCGGCGTAAGCCTTTGGAATTTCAAGTCGGAGACAATGTCCAACTCAAGGTGTCACCTTGGAAGGGAGTGGTGAGATTTGGAAAGAAAGGAAAATTTGCACCTCGATATGTTGGACCATTTAAGATTGTTGAAAGAATTGGAAAGGTTGCCTATCGACTAGAGCTACCTCCAGAGCTTGGAAATATTCATCTGACTTTTCACGTGTCCAATTTGGGAAAATGTTTAGCTGATGCTGATCTTCACATTCCTCTCGATGAGATTCAAGTTGATGGAACGATGCACTTTTCGAGAAACCTGTGGAGATAACGGACCGTGCAGTCAAACAGTTGAAGAACAAACGGATTCGATTGGTCAAGGTTTGCTGGGAGTCCAAACGTGGCCCAGAATTTTCTTGGGAACGTGAGGACCAAATGAAGGCAAAATATCCGCAATTGTTCTCACAAGTTTCCTTTAGTTAAAATTTCGGGACGAAATTTACAAAAGTAGGGGAGACTATGACAACTGTGCTCTGTAATCGATGTTCAATATAAAACAATGCTGATTATTAATAAAACAATGTGGTTTGGTGTTATTATGTGTGTATTTGTGTTTGATGATTTTACGATTTGATTATTAGGTGCTGCTTGAGTTTCCTTGGTTTGATTGAGCTTGTTGAGTTCTTTAGATTGAGGATATGTTGCACTTCGATGTGAGTACATAGATCCCCTCTTTTTACATGTTTTGTGGTAACTATGTGGGTACATAGTTCCCCTATTTTACTGTTTTCGATTGTTTTGGGGTGATTCATATGTATTAAACGATTTCAAGGTTTTAAACGATGATTTCAAAAACGATTAAGATGGTTTATATTAAACTAATAACGAACTTATTGGTTGTAGTTACATAACGAATGACATTCATTAATTTTGGCCGAACCGACCAGTATTAGGTTATGGTACCATAGGATCTGACAAATCCCGTTATCAGACTACACCCATGGTTATGTGTGGGGGTTATGTAGGTAACGACCGAATCTGATGACTGTTAACTTACCCTTTGGTGGTTTGTTAATGCGAGTTTCGAGATAGTCGAGTCACGAAGGTTTGAATGTTATTAGCGAGATGACCATAAGTAGTTTCACAATTAAAACGAATACGATTTTGGGACGAGTTAAACGATTTGATACGACTTAAACGAGACAAACGAATTGGATAAATGATTAGTTTTGGGTAGTGATTAGATAATGGGACGGGTGTAGCATGATAAAAGCATGGTAGATACGCCGCTGGTACATCTTATATATAAGTGCTTTTATCATATTATATTTCGTGTCATTATTTAGTTCACTTGGGAAACAATTTTGAAACGATGTCACACAACGAGGTTTTCGAAATGATATAAACCATACGATTTTTATTAACGAGTTTTTACGAAGATGTTTTACGAATTGATTTACTAAAACAAATGTTTTGGGGTTAAGAATCATGGCTACGAGATTTTATAAACTATAACCAACTTATTTTTGAGTTGGTTAATTATGTTGCAATAAACTTTTCAAAACGAGGTTTGTACTTTTGGCTCTTGTAGTCTAATGAGGTACTGCAACATATAAACGAGCCATGAATCCGATACTCTCATAAAACCTATGTGCTCGTCAGCATTTCTTTGCTGACTTTGTTTTTACATATGTTTCAGGTAGTGTTGCATGATGTTGGTTGCTAGGATGTATGTTCATATAGGATCTGGACAAGGCCTTAGTGACTTAATAACGATGATAGACGATGTTTAACTTGTTTGTTTGGTTTTAAGACAATGTAATTTATCAAATGAATCAATAAAATGAAACTTTTGTATCCATGGTTGTGAAACAATAATTCTGTTACAACACTCCCCGACGTTTCCGCCGCGGTTTCGTTGTTTTGACGCGGTCGGGGTGTGACAGTGCTTTAGTCATCAGCAGTACTTGAGACATAACACTTGATTGAGCATCAGCACTTAGTCTTCATCAGTCTTTTGGGTCAGCAGTAGTTAGGAAGGGCAGTACTTGAATCCATCAGATGTTAGAGCCACTATCAAGGGGAAAGATTGAATACAAACATCTGCTTATTTTGAATCCACTGATCTGATCCGGTTTTGGCTTTAATCAACTGTTCCTCTCTAGGGTTCAATCCCAATACATTCACAGTGCGGAGGTTGTCTGGGCATCCATTTTGACGAAGAGTGACTTCGATAGAGTCAAACCACTGGAACATAGCGTTGGGTCCATCTTCACCCGTGAAGTTAGCAGGACCGCAGGCTTTGAATTGCTTAAAGCTGAAGGGAGCTTTTGGCATGTCGCACTTCGATTCGACAGACGATTTGCTGCTGATCTCATTGATCTCGTTGACGATCTGAGGTATGACTTTAGCCATTTACTTGGTGACGAGAGAAGCGATGCGTTTGTCATCTCTGCTGCTCTGAGCATTTCGGAGAGTGTGAAACCAAGGGAAAAAATGGTCTGCAGCAGATATCGTCGTATGATTTAGAGGAGATTCGAATATATCAGGTCTTCGAAAAAGTTTAGCGTTTTGCAAAAACATCTTTACTATTATCACTACTACTCCATAAAGCACAGGAACACGTCTAATCACGTAGGCACATAGTCGCGTAGGCACATAGTCCATATAGGCACATAAGCACATTAGCACATAAGCACGTAAGCACAGAAGCATGCAGTCCACGTAACAACATATTTTTCACGTATTCACCTATATTTTGCTCGTATTCACCTTCATATTTTACACGTATTCACCTATCTTTCAAAGCAGTGATTAGCGTTCGAGAGTTGTCAGTGCGAGTTGCGATAGTGAGTATCATAGGGTGCGAGAGTTTAGAGTTTGTCTGCGATTTGTTAGCGTTTTGAGCTAAGAGAGCAGTGCGAGTTGTGCGCGTTTAGCAAAGCAATGACCGGAAAAGCGAATAAGTCTCGAAAATCGAAACATATAAACATATAAACACATAAAAGCACATAAAATCAAAGAATTAGCGGCTGCGAGCTCAGAATTGAAACAGAATGTTTTGCGTGTTAGACATCGACTACCCAAAGTGATTCGACTATCCACAACGACTTCGAGTACACATTTTGGCCTACTAGACTGTGCTCTCACCAAAATATGGCGAACGACACTCATCCTTTGGCTACCACGCGAATCGAGTCATTGGAATCCATCGAGACTTTGGTGAGAGTTTTGCAAAAAATTAAAGTAAAGAGTAGAACGTGTCGTTAAGGTGCGGCTCTCACCCCTAGCTTAACAACTTGCCCCAAGACATTCTTTAATAGATAGAGGGGGAGATTCCCGTCGAGATGTGGATGTCACTCCTAGCTCAACAAGGATCCTCATGCTGAGAGTAAAAATTTCGCGTAGAGTGAGAGATTTTATCGAGAGTTCTCGGTTTTCACACCTAATCTCGATCAAATCACTCGATTGTGTTATGCGAGTGTTTTCAAAAACAGGTGTATTGTGTCAGCTTTAGGAAAAGCTAAGTAGTTTCCGGCCTTAGGAAAGGAAAATAGTATTCTAGCGAGTTTGTGCGAGAGTAACAATAGTAAGCTCGTGCAAGACCCCTACTGGGTTCGCAGACTAGGGCAATTCTAAGACATCGACCCGGACTAGGTCGTGTCTTTCCTAATTCCCTATAGTTATGGCGGAAACATCGGGGTGTGGCACTGAGCGAAACAGATTGTCCAAGAGAATCCATAACAACTATTAATGACAATATATTTAACGTTTAACGTCCCATACCATCAAACATATAAAGCAAACAATCATTACATATATAGTCTCAAAAACAAATAAGCTGTTCCGACAACTCAGATTTATTTAGGTTGTTTCTAGACCTCCTACTTTGTTTCATCACAGCAGACATAGCATCCTATCAACCTGTCACATACGTAAAAATAAAGTCAATACACAGAGTGTAAAGGTGAGTACACAAGTTTGAGTAGCATATAGTATATGCGAAAGCGTTTACGCATAACCAACATGTATCACGTAACGGCAAAACAAGTAACTATCAAGACTATGTTCACACTTAATCATGAGACTACGTTGTAAAGTATGCGCGACACATGTCCAGCGGACACGTGAAGTAAAGTAATGTAATCCCTAGCAAACCCCGTCCACGACAGGTGCTGAGTCCATACTGTAGTACTATCGTTGCTAGAGTGATACCGTGTAACACTGTCTAAGCATAGTAACAGGCATTCATAGATCACGTATAACATGCGGGAGCGGTTAGCGTTAAAAGTGTTTGCATTGTGTGTTGTTGTGTTTTTGATAGCGAACTTATGTAACACCCAAAAGTGCGTTAAAAGAAAATGGGTTCGAGTATACTCACAGTGCGTGTTTAGCTAATAAACATAGTACTTGGATTGAAGGGAGGGCCTGGGGATTAGCCTGAGCATAGAACAGTGGCGTAAGCGTTGAACGGTGCGTAACAGAGTGTCGAATGAGATAAGCGGCGAATGGTGAGTAGGTCGGATTGTCATCCATACAGATGGTCATCCGGACGAATGACCATTCGAACGGTTGATCATTGGAATGACTAAGTGTGTTTGTAAATCGTTTCAGAACTTTTGAAGTTTTTGTTGTAGTATAAATCAAGTCATCCAGTCGGATGGTCATCCGGACGGATGGCCATTCGATCAGATGGCTATTCGACTAAGAGTCTGATATTCTTTGAAGTTTTGATCAAATCGTTTAAGTGTTGAAAATTATAAAGAACAAGTCGCCTGGTCGAATAGTCATTTGATCGGATGGCTATTCGATCGGTGATCTGATGTTTTGGATATTTCACAAAGTTTTCTAAATTAAAAGATTTAAGTTTTTGATGGAGACAGCATGACGATGTGTCAAACAACGGGAAACCACACCAGGTCCAACTCAGTCAATCAGATGAGAATCACCCCATTCGATCAGACTAACTGTCCTTGATGGAATTTCATGTTCAACCCGTGAATCGGTAGTCTCTACGATGCAAATCCGTTTTCAGACCGGTTCTTAACTAGAGGATGAGTAGAGAGCCTAAATGAGTCCGGATTCCATCGGTCTTGAGTACAAGTGAAGAAAAGTTGAAGAAAAGTTTGAAAACAGTGAAGTAGTGTTGAAATCTAATTGGGATTTACGTTAAATCGTGTGGAAATCCTTTAGATCTGAACAAATCCTAATGAGATGGTGCCATACAACAGCTTGCATAAGAAACCGTGATGACATCACCTTTACCTAGTCCAAATCAGGTGATTTCATGGTGAAAATGTAAGATTTTGATGAGAAGATAATGAGAAAGTGTGTAGTGATGATGGAAGTATAAGATTTAGGGAGAAAACTTACGAAAATAGCCTTGAATCGAGAGAAAAGTGCTTGAGAGGGACTTGGGAGCGTCTGGGTCGGATAGAGCTGTCACATCAGTGAATAGTGATGTTGGTGCATCTGTCTGTCAACTTCGTCATGTATCGAGTCTTACACTAGATATGTTAGATCAGGGCACGTTGTACGAGAAAATACATGATTTTAGTGTAAAATATTGTGATTCCGCTTGAAAGGGATGATTCCGCTTGAAACAACAAGTGGCAGTTTCAAGCGAAATCTCAATCTATCTGATTCCGCTTGAAATGTCATTTGTCATTTCAAGCGAAACCCCATGCACTATATATAGTCTTCAAGCGAGATCATATGGATAAGTTCTGAATTTGGATACCGAGGTGCTGCCGGTTTATCCTGTGATTGTAAACAGTGTTATATCAATCAGAAAGTTGTTTAAAGTGATTTGCAAGCTGTTTTGAAGTCTATTTCTTAGTTTCCTCCTCTGAAATAGATAAAATCTCCTCTGAACGACTCGTTTGGGTCACAACACGATCCTACAGGTGGTATCAGAGCTCAGGAAGAGGAGTTCTTACCGATTCAGCTTAAAATTTCTGTTTTCTATACCTTCTTTTCAAAAACATACAAGATTTTACGATTAAAATCGGCTCATTTTCACCTATATTCTGTAAAACTGTATTTTAACAAACCCTTGAAAGTTGCAGATTAAAATTCGGCCTAAAAATGACTAAAATGGACCTAAGTTGTAGTCCCGCTTGAACGGGTATCTTGTGATTCCGCTCGAGACTGCATATTCCACTTGAGATTTTCAAGCGAAATCAGAGATTTCGCTTGAGTTTGACTGATTCCGCTCCAATATTGCTATTTCGCTTGAAAGTTTGAGCTAGACCAGAGATTCCGCTTGAAATCTGAGATTCCACTCCAAATAGTTGTGATTCCGCTCCAAACTGTTTGTTGGGTATTCCGCTTGAACTTGTTTTGTTGGTGATTTCGCTTGAACTGACATTCCGCTTGAAAAGTGCCGTTTTTTTTTGAAAAACGTGTTGTCGAATCATGGAAGAAGAGTTCTATAACGCGTTTGCTACACCTTCGACTACTCCATCTGTCATTGCTCAAAACATGAACTTGGAAAATGAGACTGGAACTTTGCAAAAACCCTCGAAACTTATGGGAATTGAGGAGTACCATGGATGGAAGAATCGTTTTGAGAATTGGGTTCAGGCAAATCATCTGAGTGCTTTGGAAAGTATTGAAACAAAGTATGTTAGACCATAGTCTGCTTTGAGAGTTGATAAAATCATTTCAGAATTCACAGATCAAGAAAGTGACAGTTATAAAGGAGAACAAATGATGATCAGTCTTCTACAACAAGCTGTCAAAGAAGATATCTTTATTTTGCTTCGGCATGATGGGAGTGCGTA
The DNA here is from genome assembly GCF_002127325.2 of Helianthus annuus. NCBI lineage: Eukaryota > Viridiplantae > Streptophyta > Magnoliopsida > Asterales > Asteraceae > Helianthus > Helianthus annuus. The sequence goes on from NC_035443.2 coordinate 157,038,013, forward strand.
TTCAATCTGGGAAGCACTTGAGAAGAAATTTGAGAGAAGCACAGAAATGCTCAAGAGTAAAGCATCATTGTTGAAAAAGGAGTTTGAGTTGTTTACTAGTACGCCTGGTGATACTACAAAGACTCTCATTGAGAGATACTGTCATTTTATGCGTACCATGTCTCAGCTAAAAATCACTAAAACTCCAGCAGAATGGGTTGAAAAGCTAGCTGACGCTTTACCGCAGAAAGAGTGGGGTACTTATCTCATGATCTTAAAGAATTCCGGTGAGTTTAGCAGATTGTCAATCGGAAAGTTTATTGAAAAGCTTGAGGCACAGGATCTTGAACAACAGAAGATTGCCAGAATGAACAGCTCAAGCAATCAACAAGACATCAAACTATATTATAAAGGAAATGTTCAAACAGTTTAAGCAAGCCCAAAGATCCAAACCGCATTTAGTGTAGGAAACTCATCTGGAACAGGCAGTCAAAGTTCTGTCAACACTAGTGGATTTTCAAATGTTAATCCTCCAAGTGTTCAAAGTGCAAATGTTGGTAATGGGCATATGATTCAGTGCAATGTTGCATTACATCTTCAAAATGGTTAAAATTTTTCGGAAGAAGTTGTTAAAAATCATATGGCATTATTAGTTACTGCTTTGGAATCTTATGAAGGATTTATTGCTCGAAAAATTGGTAATCCGATGCTAACAAAGGAAGATTATGATCAAATAGATGCAGAGGAATTGGAGCTTATGGATATCAATTGTTGTCTAGCTAGTGTCCTGAGAAGAGCTGAAAAGTTCAAATTGATTACAGGAAGAAATGATTTCTTGGATGCTCATCTTTCAGCTTTAGGTTTTGATAAATCTAAAGTTACTTGTTTTAAATATAGGGAGAAAGGTCACTTCAAAAGAGAGTGCAAAAATCAGGAGACTAGTGGAGCAAAGAATCCTTTTGGAAAAGATGATTACTATCGGAAGGCTATATATCAGCAAATCACTCATCAACCACATCAACAAAAGCATTCACAAACTGCACATGGTAAAATGATCGAAGATGCAAATAAGAAAGCTTATTAGGGCATTGTTGATCAAGATGATGAGAAAGTGGGTGAAGGTTTTAGCTGGGACAAATACATTTCAGATGATTCAAATGTTAAAGCTTTCATTGCTCAGATTATTCAAAAGCTAGAGTTGATGAAGGAATGGATAGCTGTGTTATCTGATGAAGAGAAAAATCAAGGTGAAGAATCTGTTTCTTCAGAAAACAGTTCTACAGAAAGCAGTGATGATGATGAAGAAATTGAACAGATAAATGTAGGAAAAACTCATTTATCTTCTGACAGTTTTGAATTTTATTTTGCAGATAAACTGAAGAAATTCAAAGAGAGAAAAGCTGCAAAAGAAATGAAAGAAATCAAGATTGTTGAGAAGATAGTTGAAGTAGAAAAGGTAGTGGAAGTTGAGAAAATTGTGGAGGTCAAAAAGATTGTTCAAGTCACAAAACCATGTCTTACAAGTTCAGTATCTTGCAAACAATGTGAAAAAAAAATGAGAGGTTTAGTGAATTAGAAAAGTTGAAAGAAAAGCTGCTATTTGATGCTAAGAATTTAAAAGAGTCATACGATGTTTTGAATAGGACTGTGAGTTGTTTGCAGAAAACAAATTCAGAAAGAGAAGATGCATTGAAGATGACGAAAGCTACAATGATGTCGAAACAGAAAGAGATAAATTTTTATATTGAAGAATGTGCGAAATGGAAGCAAGAGTTGGAAACTGAGAAAGCAGAAAATCAAAGAATTAGACGTTTACTGAGAAGTTATACAAGTTCTGATTACTTAATTGACAGAATCTATCCAACTGTTGCAGGTTTTGAAGCATTTAAAGATGATCAAAAGAAGCCTAAGGAGAAAAAGGATACTGGTAAGAAACAGAGTGTCTGTTATAATAGGTGTCCGCCTCCAATTTGGGAAGGGTACTCACCTAGAAAACCGAATGAGAACAAGTAAAAAAGGCAGTCAATATAAAGTTAGAGTCCGAGTTAACCGATGTATTAACAGACAACATTGACATCACATTCACAGCGTCCGACACAGATCATGAGTCCGAATTAATAAAAGGAATGGTCGATCAGGTGCTGGATAAGGATGAGGAGTCAGAGTCAAAGTCTGAGTCCGAAAGTTCGTGTTTGTCAGTCGGGAGTTCGAGTTCGTCTGTCAGGAGTTCAAAAACGTCGGGAAAATGGGTTTATAGTAAAGAATTTTTGTTGTCAAAATCTAATTTGAATGACGAAACATTTGAAGTTGCATATACTTTGAATGATCCTGACAAATTATATTTTGACAAAGAGTTTCCAATAAGAGGTGTTAAACAAAATTGATCAAAAAGGTTTTCAAATTAACAGAAACTAATATTTCTGAAAATTTGTCTGAAAAACCTAAAAAATACACCTCAAGAGTTCAACAAAGGATAAACAAGAAAATGGGTTACAATTATGGTTCAGAATTTCGAAAGAAACCAAACCATAATCGTAATTTCAAAAAGAAACGTCTCGGTTTTATTCCACCTGAAAATTATAAAAATGAAAAATTTTCTAAAAATACAAAATTTGTTTCAGGACCATCTGCTGAGGAAGAAAAGAAGAGCTCATTCTGGAGACAATCAAATCAAGAATTTCTTGCTGAGAAGAAGAAAAATGAAGTTCAGAGAAAAGAAACCAGAACCTGGTTTAGATGCAATGAAATTGGTCACATTGCATGGAACTGTCCATTAGCAACAAAAACAAAACAGGGAGTTTCTGAAAAACTGAAAGATGTAGTTGTTGACAGAATCGAACCACCAACTGAGAGATTTAAAATGTTTAAAAACTCAACATATGAAGTTGGTGAATGTTCAAAGAAATTTTACAGGAGAAGTGTGAAGCTTGACAACCAAAAATGGGTTGTTAAGAAATCTGATGTAAAAACTGGCGATGAATCTGATTCCACAAAATCAGAAGAGCCACATGTTGTTAAAAAGAGTGAAAACTCAGTTCCTCTAATGGATGATGAGAACTTTTCATCATTAAGGACTGAGAATTTTAAACAAAAGATTGGGAAAGTTGAGATCTCGAATCAATTTTATTCTGAAAAGAATGGATTTGATGTTGAGAAAGCGTTTAATGGGAATGTAAAGAAAATTTTTTGAAAGATGATCGACAGGAAGGTTAAAGGGATAAAGGACTTTTATGCCACAAAGAAAGCAACATACACCCCAACTAAAGAGGAGTTGGTATCACCCAAGGCTGGTCAGGCATGGGTGGACATTTTCTTTGCTTGAAAAAACTAACTTGCCGGAGATCGCAAGTTTGTAATCGCGGATCAGGAATCGGCATCTTTCTTGATAATTGAATTTGTGAATAGATTTTAATGTTGATAAATTTTTACAGGTTGTGACTTGCCGGAGCTTCCAGGTTGGTAAGTGTGAAGCAGGAATCGGCATCTCTGTTGGTAAAATTAGTTTGTGTGGATGTTTTATTCTACACTTGGTATAGGTGATTGTGTTTTTACAATTGATACAGAGGGTTGATTGTGCATACTTGCAAGTGATAACTCAGGGACATTAAGTTGTACTTGATTCCCTACAAGTGGTTAAATGAACAAGATGATGAATCCTAATCTACAAGTGGTAAAAACAAACTTATTTTCCAGAAAAAATCATTTTGATTAAAACAAACTTAAGTGTTTTGAAGTCTTAATGAGAAAATAGT